>NW_025967795.1:0-21794 GCF_021869965.1 Rhincodon typus | reverse complement strand
GTGTTCATCCAGCTCTACACCCTGTTATCTCTATTACTTAGACTGGCCTCTTATGACTCCAGATCCACAACAACATGCCTGACACTTCACGGGCTCTAGGAAATTAGGGATGGGCAATAAATAATGGCCTATCTACCAATGCCTACGTTCTATGAATGAATTTTTAAAAAGTTGTGCATAAGTTAAGATGTCAAGAATTATAAGTCAGAACTGGAGGATGCATTAAAAAACCATGGGAAGGTGGTGTTTTATGATGGGTGGAAGGAGTTGACTAGGAGGTCAAATGATGACATCCTTCAGAATATGTCCAGTGATACTTGGCAAGTCATGGATCATTGAGAAGGCTACATCAACAACAAAACCAATGGTATCTAACAGGTAGTGATAACTTCCCCAGAGATATCCTGGAGGCAGTAGCGAGCAGGATGCAGGTCGACTGCGTGTCGTGATAGATGTTTTATAGGAAGAGGAACATTCACACAGATTATCCCTCGAAGACCCTGTCTAAATTTGACAAAAAAGGAATCACATGAAAACGGAGATATTTTAACCTTTTGGGGGAGAATTTGTCAGGGTTATCCTGGAGCATTTAATGAAAATCCAGGACTATCGCGGCAAAATCTGGATGTCGAGCAGAAGTGCAAGCTGACCTATGTAAATAATCCCTCAAGAAAATGTGGTCTTTGAGCTGCATTGTTTTTCCATCAGTCGCTATGAACCACTATGGTCAGTGGCATTACCCAGTCACATCAAAGACAAGCTTGGCCTATGTAAATCCAGGTTACAAAGAAAGATAAAGAAAGAGAATGAATAAATCAGAGTCTCGGAATCGACTACAGGAGCACATTTGAAGAAAACTTATGCCAGCGGAAGCAGAGTCCGTCAGCAGAATGTAGGATCTTCCTGTGTGTCTCATGCAGTATTTCCAGCCAAGAACCAACTGTTCTCCGTGGAATAAACTCTCTATACCGACCTGATTCAGATTATCCTTCACCCATTTGTACCAGTTGCTATGCTCCACATCCCCCACCCCATTGCCGGGAACGATCACTGCTTTGCGGAGCTGGTCACTGCCGTTCGGAGCCATTGTAGAGGCGGAGCCAGTTCCCAGCCACACAAAACCTGCGCTTTACAACGTGAAGGGGATTCTCACTCTTTAGGCATTGCATCGATAAGTATATTTGAATAAGAAAACATTGCAGACAACCCCGCCGACTGATTATTAAGAGACAAATTTTGACCTGGGAATTGAGTTCAATTTTTGGTTGCGAGGGTCTGAAATACTCTACAGAAAGTAGGCTGAATGGCCCCCTTCTGAAGTATAAAGTTTATTACTGCTTGGAATTAGCGCACAGCTGCAGAATTAGTACGGACAACATCATAAAGTAAACAATCAGTTTGCTCAAGCAATGAACAGGTTGATTTGAAAATATTCACCTTTACTCCTGGATAGTTCTGGAGGAGTTTTACAGATTATACCTCAGCCGGAATCCCACATTGTCTTTCAAAGGGTTCACAAGATGTGTTGCTAGCAAGTGCAGTATTTATTGAACATCTCTAATTGTTCTTGACGAAGACTGTGTTAGTTCAAACTATTCCTGATATTTAAGAAGTATAATTGTTGTTAAGTGTTTGTGGTGGGGTTGAACATTGCCGGGGGTAAGCACTGTTGAGGGATTGAGCATTGTCGAAGTGTGGTAGTAATATTGCAAGGGCAGGTGAGCAGGATGAACAATATCATCTGTATGGTCAGGATGATCATTGGTGGAAGTGCAGGCAAGTGGGGACTGTTGGGATTGGGGTGAGCTTTTGTTAGGAGGGTAGATGAGGGGTGTGAACATTATAGGGTGCAGTAGTGGTGAACTTTGTAAAGGCTGTGGGAGTTGTGCCGTGTAAGTGATGAGGGGGTGTGAGCAATGTCAGGTATAGAGTAGAATCTTAGAATCTCTACAGTGTGGAAGCAGGTCATTCAGCCCATCAAGTCCACACTGGCCCTCCAAACAGCATCCTACCCAAACCCACCACATCCCCATAACCCTACATTTCCCATGGCTAATCCACCTAGCCTGCACATCCCTGGTCACTATAGTATAGCAGGACTGTGGGAGGAAACTGGAGCACCCAGAGGAAACCCATGCATACATGAGAAGAATGTGCAAACTCCACACAGAGAGTCACCTGAGGTTGGAACTGAACCCAGATCCCTGGTGCTGTGAGGCAGCAGTGCTAACCACTGAGCCACCATGCCACCCCAAATCAAAATAACATGATACTGATTGATAATTCCTTTAACAAATTTCTGCAAAAATCTCTGAAGATGAATCATGCATAGTATGTAAGACAAAATAATAACATGGACTTTAAAAAAAACACACAACTTACCATTGCCGAATTGAAGAATCACCACTATGCAGCAATTCATCTTTTTCATAATTGTCTATGGCAAGCTTGCAGGCTAGGTTTGCTTTTTGCCAAGCTGTTTGGTTGCTTAACATGAAATGAAAGTTTTCCTTTTTAATTGTACCCCTTACCTTCCCTTACTTTTCATTATCCTTCAAACATGTCTTGTTTGCTCTCAACATTAAACTTCTTTAGAGCAGATTAGAGTGAGGGGAAAAGAGCTTGTTTGCTTCTTTTTCTGTTTCAGAGTGGGTTTTGTCAGGGATTCAGGAATAAACATTGTCAGTCATGTAAAATTGTGAGCATTGTTGGGTATGGAACAGTGCTGGTGTGTATGAATGTCAATGGAATGGGATCTGAGTATTGCTGGATGTGGAGCAGAAAGTAGTGCATTGGTGTGAGCAGTGAGAGGGACAGGGCTCCTGTGACTTGTCAGGGGTGCAGTAGGTTGAGCATTGTTGTGGGAGGCACAGCATGGGTGAGCATTTTCAGTGGATTTGGGGACCACGGGATTTTTTTTAGGCCTCCCCTAAACAGTTCCTCCCATCAATCACTGAATTATACCTGAAATTAATAGAAAGGTGGGGTAAATATCTGAGTATGTATAAGGTATCAAGCCTGAATCTTCATTGTGAGAGTCCATCAGGAATGTCTCAATGTAATTCTTCCCATTGGAAATTTGAATTTCCGGAGTAAATGCTCCATATTTACATCTCAACATTCTCTTTTACCTTTAGAAAAACTGGATCTGTGTTAAATCTAACTGAGGTAATAATAACTTTTGGCTATGTAAAATGAGGGATATTGTATTGTTCATCTATTATGCACACCATCCAATTTTCCTTTCCATTATACTAATGGGAGTGTCGACTGAGCAGCAATTGGATATAGCTCTTTGTCTTGTGGTATAGCAGGTAAGATCCCTGCCTCAAAGCTAGAACTCCAGGTTTGAGTCCAACTGGCCTACCGTTTGCTGTTTTCCACCTCCCTCCTTTCTTGAACAGTGGTGTCACACTTGCTGCTTTCCAATTTGTTGTGAGCTTTCTAGAATCTAGGGAAATCCTACCTGGAATCCAGTGAATATTTGGAAGGAACTCTGAAACAGAAAAAGAAGCAAACAAGCTTTTTTCCCCTCACTCTAATCTGCTCTAAAGAAGTTTAATGTTGAGAGCAAACAAGACATGTTTGAAGGATAATGAAAAGTAAGGGAAGGTAAGGGGTACAATTAAAAAGGAAAACTTTCATTTTGACAGTCTTTCACAACCCTAGACTATCACAAAACACTTTACAATAAATTTAAATAATTTTGTAATCATTGTTGTAATTTCAGAAACAGGGAATGTATGAAGGAAACATAATGATGGAGCTGCTGACCCCCTTGTAAGAAAACTTCAGCAGGGAGAAAAAGATAAATTTGAAGGTGACTAACAGCTGACAGGAGAAAGAACATAGAATTGAATGGGTACCTCAGCAATGAAGAGATAGGTAGTGGTGCAACAAGTGGTTGGTAGGAAAGACAGTCACCTGAGAATGTTAATGAATAGGCAAAATGATAAGGGACATGATACCAAATAGACGAGACTAAGTATGATTGTTGGGGTGAGCTTTTATTAGCAATGTTAAAAGTTGATAGTTATTATCTACCTCAGCTGCTTTTCAGAACATGAGCCATTACTTATGCCATTGCATTGAAATGGTAAAAGTATTCATAAACTACAGTTGGGTGTGGATTTCCAAGATTTTGAAAATGCTAATGAGGAATATTATTTCATAGAATCTCTACAGTGTAGAAACAGGCACTTTGGACCAACAAGCCCACACCAACTGTCAGAACATCCCACCCAGATCCATCCCCCTCTCACCCACCTAATCTACACATCCCTGAACACTATAGGCAATTTAGCATGGCCAATCCACCTAGCCTGCACATCTTTGGACTGTGGGAAGAAACTGGAGCACTCAGGGGAAACCCACACAGACATGGGGAGAACGTGCAAACTCCACACAGACAGTTGCCCAAAGATGGAATCGAACTTGCGTCCCTGGCGTTGTGAGGCAGCAGTACTAATCACTGAGCCACCATGCCGCCCATTAAGGATGTTGAATCTTGGAGCAAAACTCAAGATGATGATGCGCCTGCATCAGTGATGGAAACTGAATTTTGAAAATGCTGGCAAAGAAGCTGTGGTGACTTGTTGCAGTGTATTCTTTGGGTAGTAAATACTGAAGTAATAGTGTACTGCTGGTGAAGTCAGTAGAGACTTAAATATGTGTAGATTGCCAATCAGACTGCTTTGTCCTGGATGACATTGAGTTGTTTGAATGTGACTGCAGTTGCACCATCCAGACAGTACAGAATATTTCATCATCCTCATGACTTCTGTTGGAGATGCTTTGAGAAAAGCTGAAGTGTGTCACTTGATGCAGAACAGCCAGTTTCTGTTCTGAAACTCCACTTTCTCTCCACAGATGCCTGAACTGCTTAGAATTTCCAGCATTTTATTATTTCACTGCCACCACCACTTCTCCCCCACCCCTCACCAATCTTCTGACTATTTATGTGGCCGTTCCTTTTAGTTTCTTGTCAGTAGTTCCCAGGATATTGATGTTCAGGTGATAATTTTGTTATGAAGACTAATTTCTACTATAGACACTCCCTACTGTTTCTACGCAAACACTTGAACTGTCTTCAGAAGCCTCTGCAGATCAGGTAGCAGGACCAAGTGAGATTCTGAGGTGCTCATCTGAGGTAGCATGCCAAATGTCATCACCATATTAACATTGTCACAAGTGAGTTGAGGTGATCATGAAGCCAGAATGCCTGTCACTTGCTTCCCAACATGATTATTCTATGCAAGCTTTAGTCTATGTAGTGGTCTCCTGGTGGTGACAGCAAGTGATACACTGCCACATGGGTTTCACTTAGAAATTTGGATATCGACCCCAAAATCTAGCAGCTTACCCTTGATCATTGCATGTTATGGGGCAGCCAAAGGGTCAATCGACCCAAAACATTAACTCTGCTTTCTCTCCACAGATGCTGCCAGACCTGCTGAGCTTTTCCAGCAATTTCTGTTTTTGTTTCAAATACAGACGGGTGTGGCCTACTTCGAAAACTTCTTCTCATCCCGCTTTATCACCTTTATTCCCATCAGCACCTTAAACAACATCTAAGACGATCCAGGTAAACAGCTTCACTTCGAAGAATGAATACAATCACTGAAACTCACGTGATTTCTATCCTGCTCCGCCCTAGACCGGTAGTGACGTGTACAACCAGGCGCATGCTGAGCTGTACTTCCTGTCGTTGACGTCAAGAAAGGAAATGACGCATAGGCCGCGGAGCCGGAACTGGGTGGAGGAGGACGTGTTGTCCGGATCGGGATCTTTAGGTAAAGGAGTGGCTCACTTTCGGGGCTCTTCGCGGT
Organism: Rhincodon typus; assembly: GCF_021869965.1. Lineage (NCBI taxonomy): Eukaryota > Metazoa > Chordata > Chondrichthyes > Orectolobiformes > Rhincodontidae > Rhincodon > Rhincodon typus. Next base: position 15,966 of record NW_025967795.1, on the reverse strand, counting down.
CTCGGTGATCTCTCCTCCTTGTGACCGGTTAGCACGCAGTGTGACTGGACATCAGTTCCTGTGCTCTGCTGATTAACGCTCTGTAAGTCACTGGCCGCAGACATACTCAGGCTGATGTGTAACTGTGAGGGATAGTGGTGCTGCTGCTGCTGTTGGTAGTAGGTGTCACTGGTTTGGTTCATTGACACCTTTTTTAATCGGCAGCTATATACAGGTGGGGGGGGAGAAATGCTAGAACTATGAGTGATGGTGAGAAAACGGGTTAGATTGGAATTGATCTTTGGCAGCAGGTCGGGCTTCCAAGAGTCATACAGTTGTATAACACGGAAACAGACCCTTCGGCTCGATTCGTCCATGTCAACCAGATATTTTAAATTTATCTAGTCCCACTTGCCAGCATTTGGCCCATACCCGTCTAAACCCTTCCTATTCATGTACCCATCCAGATATCTTTTTAATATTGCAATTGTACTAGCCTCCACCACTTCCTCTGGCAGCTCATTCCATACACACACCATTCTCTGCGTGAAAAAGTTGCCCTCGGGTCCCTTTTAAATCTTTCTTCTCTCGCCTTAAACCTATACCCCCTAGTTCTTGCTTGATTATTTACGATTTTGACATCCTTAGGGTTGTAACAGACTGCTAATGGGCTTTGAATATGAGCTTGTCTTCTTTCTAAGCTTTTTCTCCATACAAAATTAACTATCTTAAAATTTGTTTCTCACACTTGTAACTGTATAATGATGCTTTGTCTGTAGTTAATTTATAGTTGAGAGTCAACAATTAGCAACAGCTATTTAAATGCATCCATAAACTTTGTAAAATATTTCAGGGTCATTCACAGAGGTATTCAACATAGAAAATTTCATACTGAACTTAGCTGATGAGTCCCCTAAATCTGCTGGCCTGAATTCTACGATCTTAAAATAAGTGGATGTGTCTGTTGTAATCTTGCAAAATTTCCTGCAAATGTAGTATCTCTATTCAAGAGGAAAGCACAAAGCAAGAAACTATAGACCAGTTATCCTTATGTCTGTCATTGGAAAAATGCCAAAATTCATCACTAAAGAATTCACAGCAAGAAGTTTAGAAAACTAAAATACAATCAAGTTGAATCAGCATGGATTCAGGAAAAATAAATTGTTTAAAAAAAATTAGAATTCTTTAACAAACTTAATATGCAGGTCGAAAGAAAGGAATCTGAAGATGTAGTGTAGTGTAATATTTGCTAAGATCATTCAATAACTGGCACAGAATTCATAATAATGAAAGGAAAGTACTGCAGTTGCTGAAAGTCTGAAATAAAAAGAGAAAATGCTGGAGAAACTGGCAGCATTTCTGGAGCGAGAAATGGGATTCACATTTAGGGTCTGATATGTTTCTTCAAAACAGTTTACAAGACATTAGCATGCATGTATAGCAAGTAGGTGAGGAAGGTAAATGGACTGTTGGCCTTTGGCAAGGGAGTGGAATATAAAAGTAGGGAATTTTTGTCACATTTACATGTGGCATTGGTGAGACCATACCATGTACAGTTTTTTTCTCTTTATTTCAGGAGGGATATCCTTGAATTGGAAGCCATACAAAAGATTCACTAGGCTGATTCATGGTATGAATGGATTTTGCCTTAAGTTGGGTGTACAATCTTTGGAGTTGAGAAAAATGAGAGGTGATCTTGTTAAAACATATAAGATTCAGAGGAGGGCTTAAGAAAGTAGATATTGGGTGATGTTTCCCTTCATGAGGAAATCTAGAACATACCTAAAATAAGTACCCTCCTGATTAAGACAGATGAGGTATTTCTTCTGAGTATGATCAATTTTCGGAATTCAGTACTCAGAACATGGAGGCTAGCTCTGCAGAACATATTTAATTTGAAGACAGATTTTGATTTACAAGTAAATCCAGGATTAGGGGGACTGACAGTAAAGTGGAATTAAACTACCAGCAGCATTTATCATCTTGAATGTTGGAGCAGGTTGAAGGGACTAAGTTGCCTGCTCATATTCTTTAGGTTCTTATTATATCCTTGAATCTTTTGAACAAACCACCATAAGAGGATCAAGCTTTTGTTCGACATTGATTACTGGACTACCCAATTAGGTCTTCTGTTATGTGGCCATCCCACCTTGGTTAAACTTTGTACTATGAACGTCTCTATGCTTTGCATGTTTACTTTTTTCATAAGATTCTGACGTTTTGTGCTGCCGTTGAATTTTCATGACTCTTCTGAGGCACTGTTGATGGAGTTACTTCGGTTTTCTGATACAGTGTTGCAGCTATAACATGTACATAGGTAAGGATCTATATCTTATTTGTGGGCTTTCAGTTTTGTTGCCAGTTTAATATCTGTGTAATCCCATAGGCCACCACAGAACATTTCAAAAGGGTTCAAGACTCAAAACAATCTGATTCACCTCAGTACTTTAGTTAGCTATCTGCTACAACCAAGGTGTGCTGTTGGTTATATTGGATCACATCCTAGTTGTCCACAATTCATTTATAGATATTTTCCAATCAGCTTGTTCACAGATGTTATTGCACACCTCTGGGTCAGATGGGATTTGAATTCAGACATCTTTGCTCAGAGGTAGGGACACAGGAGCCCCATATGACTCATTTATAAGCATGTTTAAATTGGTGAGGGTGCAGTACTTATTGTGAATATTGATTTTTCAAGCGTTTGATAAAATATCACATATACTACTTGTTAGTAAAATTTGGAATAATTAGAGGAAATCGTGACACAAAATCAAAATTGGCAAGTACAGAAAACAAAGAGTAGTAGTGAATGGCTGTTTGTCAGTTTAAAGGATTCTACAGTGGTGTTCCCCAGTTCGAAACACAGACTGTAAGAGAAAGGTGTACCATTAGTGCCAACAAAGAAGGTTGAAAATATTACATTGAAATAAAAAGATGAGTAGCAGGCCAGAAGTGTCTGAAGACTATGAACAGTGTTAAAGAATTACTAAAAGAAATAAGAGAGGAGAAATTAGAATATAATAGCTAGCAAGCTAGCTAGAATTATAAAATCAGATATTAAGAGTTTCTTCAGGTATTTAAAAAGCAAGAGGAAGTAAAGGGAATATTGGTTCTCTATACAGGGAGACAGACTGGGGTATTAATAGTGGAAAAACAGAAATGGTATATGGTTTTGTCTGTCTTCAATATTGCATCCCAGAAATAATTCTGAATCAGAATCTGAAAGGGATCAAGCAACTTAATTTCAATCACCAGGGAAAGAGTACTGAGAAAATTCTTAGAAAATTTGACAGGCTTCCCTGTCCTGATGGACTTCATCTGAGGGTGAAGTGGCTGCTCAAACAGTAGATATAATTGTTTTAATTTTCAAAAAATTCCTTAGATACTGGAAATGTCCCATCAGACAGAAAAAAGCTAATGTAACTCCACTTTGCAGTGGAGTATATTGCAGTGAAACAGAAAACAGGAAGCTAGAGGCCAGGTAACCAAATATCTACCAGATGAAAAATGCTCAAATCTATTAAGGACGTTGTAGCAAGGCACTTTGAAAATCTTATTGTGAACAAGCAGATTGAAAATTGTCGTGTAAAAGGGAAGTGGATAGAGGAGTCAGTGGATTTACTCCACTTAGATTCCAGAAGTTATTTACAAGGTGCCCATCAAAGATTGTTAAGTAAAACAGGAGCTCCTGGTGTAAGAAGAGGCATCGTTTTGCCGTGGATGGAGGATTGGTTGGCTAATAGGAAGCAGAAAGTGAACCCAAATGAGTAACCTTTGGGTTGGCAAGATGTGATGAGTGGTGTGCCATAGGCATCAGTGATGGAATCTCACTTATTTACAATGTATATAAATGACTCGGATGTAAGGACCAAAGGTATGGTTTCTAATTTTCCTGTTGATACAAGGATTGGCAGAAAACTAAGTTGTGAAACGAACATAAGTGTTCAAAGGGACATCGACAGATTAAGTGAGTGGATAAAAATTTGGCAATAGTCTCTGCTGTGGTTAACTGTGAACATGTCCACTTTTAGAAGAAGAATAGAAAAGCTTTGTACTACTTAAATTAAGAGATTACTGAACTCCGAGATAAAGAGGAATCTTGGTTTCTTGATAAACTAATCACAAGAAGTCAAAATAAAGGTTCAGCAAGTGATTAGGAAAGCAAATAGAATCCTGTTGTTTATTGCAAGGGGAATGGGATATGAAAGTAGGGGTGTTTACACACCAGTTGTATAGAGCATTGGTGAGGCTGCAACTGGAGTACCATGCACAGTTTTGGTGTAAAAAAAAAAGTAAGGAAGGGTATAAATACATTTGAACCAGTTCGGAGAAGATTCATTCAACTAATATTGGGGAGTAGGGGACAATGATTGATCTTAGTGAAACATACAAGATGCTGAGGGGACTTTACAGGGTTGATGCTGAAAGAATGTTTCTCCTTGAGTGGAAGACTATGGCAGGGACTCAATTTAAAAATAAACTTTCTCTGATTGAAGATGAGAACGATATTTTTCTGTCAGAAGGGAAATGAGTCGGTGGAACTCTGTACCCCAGAGAATGGTGATAGAAGTGGAGTCATTGAATACTTTAAAACAGAGGTAGACATATTCCTCATTGACAAGGGAGTCAAAGGTTGGTGGATATGTTGAGTTGAGAGCACAATCGGAACAGTCTGATCCTGTTGAATGGTGGAACAAGCTAGAGGGACAAATGGCCTTCTCTTGCTCTTAATTCATATGAGTTGACGCGAGGGTCAGTGCTGCTTTTGATTTAAATGACCTAACATGGGCAAATGGAGTGTATTTCCCAGTTGATACAAAACTCAAATTGTAGTAAACAATCAAGCAGACCAAAGTAGATTCAGGGTGTCATAGACTACTGGAATAGGCCGTGGTAGAGAAATAAGAAATTTATAAATTTTGGTACGAAGAATTGATATGAAGCAATACAATTTTATAGGAAGTGCAGTGAAAGAAATCTTTGAAAGAGCAAATGGGGATTCATTCTAGTTTTTGATAAAGCAGTGGCATTTAAAAGCAAGGACATTTCGCTGACCCTTTATAAAATACTGATTAGACCTCAGCTGAAGTATTGTAGGAGCTAACTGTTTCGAAGGCTGTTAAGTCCTTAAAGAAGGTGCAAAGTTCATTTGCTAGTATGGTTGTATTGTTGAGGGATTTCAGTTTTGGGAGAATTGGAGACGCTGGCGCTGTTCTCGTTTAAACAGAAAATGTGAAAGGAGATTTGATAGAAATGTTAAAAATCGTGAGTAATTTTGATACCCTTTATTCAGGGAAAGTCTAACGTTTATTGTTCATCCCTAATTGCTCTCAAAAGTAGTAGTGAGCTGCTTTCTTGAAGTGTTGCAGCACATGTGGTGTTGAAACTGTTAGGGTTGGAGTTCTGGGATTTGTCTCCATAACAGTGACGTAGTTCTAAATCAGGGTGGTGTGGTACGTAATGGGGAAGTTGGAGGTGGTGATGTTCCATTGTTTCTGCTTCATTTCTCGTTGGAGTGAGAGAGGTCAGCAGTTTGGAAGGTGCTGTCTGATAAGCCTTGGTAAGTTGTTGCAATGTATCTTGTGTGTCATCTCAGCGTGCACAGCTGTCACTGGGATTAGTGAAGGAGGGAGTGAATGCTGATGGTGTTATATGGTTTGCAGATCAAATAGACTAATTTGTCTTGGATGGTGTTAAACTACTTGAGTGTTTTTGGATTGCACCCATCCAGGCAAATGGTGAATATTCCATCAGACTCCTGACTTGTATCTTGTAAATGGTATGCAGACTTTAAGAAGTCAGGAGGTGTGTTTCTTTCCACAGAATTCTTGACCTCTGACTTGCTCTTGTAACTGCAGTTCACTGTCTGGCTAATGATAATTTCCAGGATGTTGTTAGTGGGAATTCAGCGGTAGTAATATCTTTGAATATCAAAGATGGAAATGGTCATTGCGTGAGTCTTGAGTGATATCAATGTTACCTGCTACTATTCCAAGCCTGGATGTCATTCAGGTTTTGCTGCATTTGGATTCAACTGGCTCAGTATCTGAGGGGGTAGCAAACCATGCTGAGCATTGTACTCCATTCAACAAATATATGTATCTCGGACCTTTCAAAGGGGAGAGGTCATTAATGGAGGAGTTAGAGTTTCTGGCCTGTAACCAAAAGATATAGGAGATAAAACCATAAAATATAGGAACAGAACTAGGCCATTCAGCTTATCAAGTCTGTTCTGCCATTTGATCATGGCTGATATGTTTCTCGACCTCATTTTATTCCATTCCTTCATGGAATGTGGGTGTCACTGGCTGGCCAGCATTTATTGTCTGTTGCTAGTTGCTCTTGAGAAGGTGGTGGTGAGCTGCCTTCTTGAACCACTGCGGTCGATGTGCTGTAAGTTGACCTGCAATGTTGTTGGGGTGGGAATTCTAGTATTGTAATCCAGCGACAGTGAAGCCTTGGTGATATATTTCCAAATCAGGATGGTGAGTGACTTGGAGGGGAGCTTGCAGGTGGTAGTGTTCCCACTCATCTACTGCCCTTGTCCTTCTGGTTGGAAGTGCTCGTGGGTTTGAAAGGTGCATCAAAGGATCTTTGGTGAATTTCTGCAGTGCCCCTTGTAGATAGTAACAGCAGTGTGCACTGAAGGTTAGTGGTAGAGAGGGTGGATACTTGTGGATGTGGTGCCAATCAAGTGGGCAACTTTGTCCTGGATAGTGTGAAGCTTCTTGAGTTTTGTTGCAGCTTGTACCCATCCAGGCAAGTGAGGAGTGTTTCATTACACTCCTGACTTGTGCCTTGGAGATGATGGACAGGAGGTGAGTTACTCGTCGCAATGTTCCTGGCTTCTGATCTGCACTTGTAGCCACTGTGTTTATGTGGCGAATCCAATTGAATTTCTGGTCAGTGTGACCCCAAAGATGTTGATGGTGGGGGATTCAGTGATGGTAACGCATTTAATGTCAAGGAGCAGTGGTTAGATTGGCTTTTATTGGAGATGGACATTGCCTGTCATTTGAGTGGCACAATTGCTACTTTGCACATGTCAGCCCAAGCCTGGATATTGTCCAGATCTTGTATTCAAACATGGACTGCTTCAGTATCTGTGTACTCATGAATTTTGCCAAACATTGTGCAGACTTTGGTCATCCCCACTTCTGACCTTAGGGACTGAAGCAGCTGAAGATGGTTGGGCTCAGGGCACCATTCTGAGGAACACCTGCAGAGATGTTCAGATAACTGACCTCTAGCAATCTCAACCATCCTCCTCTTCCATTGATTCCAGTTTTGCTAGGGCTTCTTGATGCCACACTCGAGTGTCCAGCCTTAATGTCAAGGAGTCACTCTTGCCTCACCCGATTTTCTCAGTCCACCTGCATATTGAAGTCCCCCTAATTATGGGAATAGTAGCTTTCTTACATGCCTCTTCTATCTCCTGATTTACTACCCTTAGGATCTCCAACAATCATAACCATCTTCCACTGTGTTAGGTATGTCTCCAACCAGATGCCCATGGTTTCTGGTTAGGCTGAAGTTCCTTGCTGCCGCATTCGGTCAAATGTTGCCTTTATATCATGGCCAGTTGCCCTCCCTTTTCCTCTGCAGTTGAGCAGTTTTATCCATGTTTGGACCCACGCTGCAACAGGCAGAGGGTGCTGGATCAAGGTTGCTTTTGTGACTGGAAGTCTGCGTCAGTGTTGTACCACAGGGTTTGGTGCTGGGTCCTTTGCTATGTTCACTAATGTAGGATGTTAGATCAGTAATCTTGTACATGGCACAAAAATTGGTGCATGGTAAACAGTGATAAGGAAAGCTTCAGATGATACATATGGATTGTTTAGATGGTCAGAACAGTGGAGTTTAGTCTTAAAAATGAAGAAAAAATTGGGAGAACTAACAAGGCAGGGGAGTACAGTGAACGGTAGAGCCATGGAAGTACTGAGGATCAGAAGTGCCTTGCGTGCATGTCCATTGATCCTTTCTCACATAGAGAATAGTGTGTGGAAGTCACTGGTTGAAAGGGTGGAAGATACAGAAACCATCAGAACATTTAAGAAGTATTTAGATAAAAGACTTGAAATGCCGTAGCATCAAAACTACAAGTCAAGTGCTGGAAACTGGGACTGGAGTGAGTGTTTGTTGATCAGCATAAACACAATTGGTGAAAGGACCTGTTTTCTATGTGTATGATAATAAGGCTATGTCTCTTCTTTGGAACTAGAGGAAAGTAAGTAAATCTGGAGATGGGTGTGTGAGCAAGAGAGTGCGTGCGTGCAGGCTGGATGGGTTTTCTGCCAGACTGGCTCCCACATAAGCATGGTCATCTGGTCAGGCAACTGTCCCTTAGTTCAGAATCCATCGGCTCCCTGGTGCTTGCTTTTGCTTTCACTATTTCAGGAAAACACAACATTGTATACAACTGTCAAAAAGAATTCGATCAGTTTTTTTTTAGATGTGATCTAATTTTGAGTCATATTTAACTCAACGCTAACTTTGCTTTTCTCTCCCCGGATGCTGCCTGAGCTGCTGAGTTTCTCCGGTACTTTGTTTTTATTTTAGATCTCCAGAGTCCACTGTACTTTGCTTCTATTGTGCTTTTCTTCCCTCTGGCCATATCCTTAATGATGACAGTTAAGCACTATAGTGTGAGGGACAGTTTCTAGTTTGCAGCATCTGAACTTTAAGTATGCTGTCAGAAACATGAATGGTGAAGGATCCTAGCATGCAGTTTCTGAAGTACGTGTGCATCAGGAATGGAGTAGGTCATTCAATGTCTTGAGCCTGCTCAATCATTCAATAAGATGATGTCTGATCTGACTGTAACCTCAAATCCGTATTCTTGCCTGCTGCGATAACTGTTCAATACCTTGCTTAACAAGAATCTATGTATCACTGGCTTAAAATCATTCAAGGACGTTCTTCTACCAACTTTTCAGGGAAAGTTCCAAAAAGCCACAATCTTCTGAGACAAATTTTATCTCCTCTGTTTTAAATGTGTGACCCCCTACCTTTTAAGGTGACCCCTAGTGCTAGATTCTCTAATAATATCTTCTCCAGATCTGCTCTGTCAAGATCTCTCTAAGGATTTGAATGTTTCGATGAAATTGCCTCTTATTCTCCAGCGGATTTGAGTATTCCTCATAAGGAAAAACATGAGAGTGTGGTTGTACAGACGAAGTGAAGAGCACAAGATTCAGTGAGAAAAGTCTCTGAGCCATTTTGGACCAGACGGTGCTAATTTCCCTCAATTAATTGCAAATGGGAAAAACCCTGCCCAATGATGACTGCTTACGATATTTTAATATACATAATATACATATGATTTGAATCTACTGATGATACTCTGTCAGAACTGTGTTTAATGCCTGCAGACTTGGAATTTACAATGATTTGAATAATTGATATTCATGATGTTATGCTCAGTATCAAGTAATACATTGTTAATTGCAATCCAAACGCTAAACTATTAAATTGTACAATCTTGGGGTCAAGTGGGATTGGCTCGATTGATTTCATTTTTAAATTATGAACTTATAAGACATAGGAACGGACATTAGGCATTCGGCCCATCAAATCTGCTCCGCCATTCAATCATGGCTAATAAGTTCCTCAACCCCATTCTCCTGCTTTCTCCCTGTAACCCTTGATAATCAAGAACCTATCTATCTCCGTCTTAAATGGACTCAATGACCTGGCCTCCACGGTCTTCTGTGGCAGTGAATTCCATAGATTCACCACTCTATGGCTGAAGAAGTTTTTCCTTGTCTCCGTTCTAAAAGGTCTTCCCATTACTCTAAGTTTGTGCTGTCGGGTCCTAGCCTTTTCTACCAATGGAAGCATCTTTCCAACATCCACTCTACCCAGGCCATTTGGTATTCTGTAAGTTTCAATTAGATCCCCCCTCATCCTTCTAAACTCCAATGAATATAGTCCCAGAGTCCTCAAATGTTCCTCATATATGTTAAAATTCTTATTCCTGGGACCATTCTCGTGAACCTCCTCTGAACCTGCTCCAGGGCCAGTACATCCTTCCTGAGATATGAGGCCCAAAACTGCACACAGTACTCCAAATGTGGCCTGACCAGGGCCTTATAAAGCCTCAGTAGTACGTCCCTGCTTTTACATTCAAGTCCTTTCAAAATAAATGCCAGCATTGCATTTGCCTTCCTGACTACTGACTCAACCTGCAAGTTTACCTTGAGAGAATCCTGGACTAGAACTCCCAAGTCTCTTTGCACTTCAGACTTCTGAATTTTCTCCCCATTTAGAAAATAGTCCATGCTTTTATTCTTCTTACCAAAGTGCATGACCTCACACTTTCCCACGTTGTACTCCATCTGCCACTTCTTTGCCCACTCTTCTAACCTGTCCAAATCCTTCTGCAGCCTCCCCTTCTCCTCAATACTACTTGTCCCTCCACTTATCTTTGTATCATCTGCAAACTTAGCCAGAATGCCCACAATTCCTTCATCTAGATCATTAATGTATAAAGTGAAAAGTTGTAGTCCCAACACTGACCCTTGGAGAACACCACTTGTCCCCCGATACCATCCTGAGAAAGGCCCTTTTATCCCCTCTCTCTGCTTTCTGCCAGACAGCCAATCTTCTATCTATGCTAGCACTTTGCCTGTAACACCGTGGGCCCTTATCTTACTCAGCAGCCTCCTGTGTGGCACCTTGTCAAAGGCCTTCTTGACGTCCAGATAGATAACATCCATTGGCTCTCCTTGGTCTACCCTGCTTGTTATTTCTTCAAAGAATTCTAGTAGATTTGTCAGGGATGACCTCCCCTTGATGAAACCATGCTGACTTTGCCCTATTTTACCATACAGTTCCAAATATTCAGAAATCTCATCCTTCATAATGGATTCCAAAATCGTACCAAGGTTAGGCTAATCGGCCTGTAATTTTCCGTCTTTTGCCTTACTCCCTTTTTAAACAGGGGTGTCACGTTAGCGATTTTCCAGTCCTCTGGGACTCTCCCTGACTCTAGCGATTCCTGAAAGATCACCGCTAACACTTCCACTATCTCTTCAGTTATCTCCTTTAGAACTCTGGGGTGTAGTCCATCTGGTCCAGGTGATTTATCCACCTTCAGGCCAATCAGTTTTCCTAGCACCTTTTCTGTGGTGATGGCCACCGTATTCAGCTCTGTCTCCTGACTCGAATTTTTGGGATATTACTTGTGTCTTCCGACGTGAAGAAATTATTCAGTTCCTCAGCTATTTCCTTGTTTCCCACTACTATGTCTCCAGTGTCATTTTCCAGTGGTTCAATGTCCACTTTTGCCCTTTATATATCTAAAGAAACTCTTAACAGTCTTCATTTATATCACTGGCTAGCTTACCCTCATATTTAATCTTCTCCCTCCTTGTTTTTTTTTTTGTTGCCCCTGTATTGGTCTTTGTAAGCTTCCCAATCCTCTGGTTTCCCACTGCCTTTCGCCACATTGTAGGCTTTCTTTTTTGCTTTTATGCTATCCCTGACTTCCTTAGTCAGCCATAGTTGCCTCATCCTCCCTGTACCATGCTGCTTTTTCCTAGGGATGAATTTTTGCTGCGTCTCCTGAATCACTCCCAGAAACTCCTGCCATTGCTGTTCCACTGTCTTTCCTGCTAGGCTCCTGCTTGGAACTTGTTTCTAGAAATGCAGTGAAGGTTATGCTGTTTGACCAGGTGCCTTGAATAACTTAGATAACTTTGTATTGTGGAATTTCATCATTTCAAAGTACCTCTGTTTAATACATAGGAATTGCAATGCTGTATGTATGATAAACGTATCAAATATTTAGATTATTCCTCAACACTTTTCAAAATTGACATGTATTCAGTCTGATAGAATTATGCGTTAAGCATAAGTGGAGAAAGATATAAGGCCATTGTAGTACAACTTAAGGAAAACTGGAAGACTTGGGTAGATATCTGAAGCAGCAGGATGCGTAGCTTGATGAAATGGCCATCCATGGGCCTCTTTACCATGGACATATAACCAGAGTCGGAAAGGTGACAGCCCCTCTACCCATCATTCTCCCCTCCACCAAGCTTACCAAGCTGGAGAGCATTAAATTCCTTTTCCTGATATAAGAAAGAGGAGTGTGACCATGTCTAGGTAAATGTCAATTGTTATATCTTTAAATATGGTGTTTTAGTATCCCATATGTATTCAACCTACACAGGAGAGATATTAAAAAAAGATATAATTGCAATTAACATATCTGAATTCTGCTGTCTCCATATTTTCAATGCATGTGGTGAATTCAGAGCAAGTAAGTATCTTTAAATATAATCTGAAAAGGGAGAAGGTGCAGGGTCACGAGAAAAGGGTATGGGAATGACTAGCAGAATTACTTGTTTGGAGATCTGGCACAGATGCCATTAGCTGAATGGCTACCTCCTGTGCTGTAACATTTCTGTAATTCTGTGACTTTGGTTTCTTATAGAAAACATCAGCAGTCATGGCAACATACCAGGAATTCATTCAACAAAACGAAGAGCGTGACGGTGTTCGGTTCAGCTGGAACGTGTGGCCATCCAGTCGACTTGAGGCTACGCGCATGGTGGTTCCTTTGGCTTGTCTCTTTACGCCTTTAAAAGAACGCCCAGATCTGCCGCCAATACAATATGAACCTGTTCTGTGCAGCAGAGCTACCTGTAGGGCTGTCCTTAATCCATTGTGGTACAGTATCTGGAATCTAATTGTTGATATATTTGTTTTAAACATTTATACATTAAATATTTATACATTTGTGTATTGAAAGCAATAAAGCAATGGAAATGATATTAGAATTGATTAATGTTTTGGAGTGGACCTCATTCCAAAAAAGAGTTGCACTGTCAGCCCCTACTAAGAGAAAATTGATCCAACAGTGAGCAAAATCATAACACTTTTTTCTAATATATTTTCAAAGGCATGCAATCTAGAAACCTGCAATTGTTATAAGGTACAATCATAATTTTGTGATTGAAATGACTCTTATAAGCCATGGAAGAGCTATATATTGAATGTTTATTACAGGCATCTAAACACCTTTTTAATTAGATCAATGCCCTTTGGCCAGTTTTTTTCACTTCATTTAATCATATTGTATGTGCATTTTATTTTCTCCTGGATGTGCAGTATTATTTATTTCAAGGTTCTTGTGCCTTTACAACTGTTTAGGCCATTTTGTAATAATTAAACTACTTGCACAAAAGTCACATCAAAGTACATTTTGCAGCATTTTCCAATAAAATGCAGTTTTGGTTAATGGCTCAGGAGTATGCAGCAATTTGCCTTCTATTGAATTTGACCACCCAGCATGTGAGTTCTATCTTGATATATCTTTGGAATAATCCTTGGAAAGTTGCAATTTATTTTACATTTTAAAATCAAAACTATTGATAGATATTCAAAATCATTTATTCTGCAAATTGTCATTTGATACTCCAATTCTGCACTATCTTTGAAAGAAACTTTTTTTTGTTAAAGTTTTCTTCTTGTCCTCGTCAGGACAATTTACAAGAAATACAAAAGAAAAGAAAAACAACATTTATTCTATGTGAGAGGAAAGAGCTGATTGTTGGCAAGTAGACTCTGATAGAAGCATTGCCATGGCGAAGGTACCGGTTAATGATGACTGACAACTGCCAAGCTTTGTTTAAATTTTAAATCTGGTGTGTGGGTATCACCCTGAAGAATGAACCAGAGAATGGCTGTCACCTATTCTGTTGCTTTGAAATACTTGCAGTGTGTATATATGTTCTTTCCATCTACAAAGAACAGGGCCCTGTGTATTAATCTATGTAGCTTCCTGTATATGCAAATATACCAACTGTGACCACCAACTGATGATCACAAATTATTTCTGAGCACACTTAGGATTATTTAGTATATGTTGTCTAATTGCAGGTTTGCATCTGGAAAAGGTGCCATTTGGACTTTGTTGTTAGTGTTGTAAATGCAGGCTGGTTGAGTATGATCTGAACCTGTTCTGTTATGGACAACCAAAATACTTGCTGTTTGATGAGACCTGCCAGTTTTTGGAATGTATGGCCTTTTCAGCAATCTTTTCTACCACTTAAAGCATGAGATTACACGATTGTGGTGTTTTATTGGATACTGAATTGAAACCCTGCAGCTTGAAGCAAATTGATTATATTCAGCTTCCTTGCACTGTCAGCTGTTTAAAGCCCTCATTTTGTCTGTTTCAGCCAGGTAAACTGCATTTGAATGATCAGGAATGTTTTTGCCTACGTCTTCTGATTTGGATTGGTGTGCTACTAACGTATTACGTACAATGTCTTAAAAATAATCAATAATATTTTAACTGCCTTGAAAATGTAATAACCAGAGGCTTTACTTTGAAAGTGGGGAATGTAGTTTGAGGTTTTAACAAAAACTAAGTCACTTTTTTTACTCTTAATATTACAAGTTCAGTAGTCTCTGCAGCAGAGATGCCAAGTGTAGATGAGAGAGTTGTCTCTTGCAACTATTCACAGACTGATCAGACTAGACTTGATTGGCAAGAGAAAGATTAAAAAATTCTAAATATTCTTTTTATTTTAAATCAAACCATCAATTACAAGCAATTCCCATGTGGTGTAGCTTGGTGTATTTTATCCGACTAGTACAATGCCTAACTTCACAAGTTTTGAGTTTTTGTAGATGGACAGAATTGAATGATATGATGCATGTCCCATCTCAAATATGCTCAAAGCAAATATCTATTTTTATTTGCATAATGAAAAGTAAAGTTGTCATTTTTCAAAGTAACAATGACTTGATTTTTCTTATTTTAAAACAGTCAAGTGGACTACAGAGCAAAACTATGGGCATGCAATTTTTGTTTTCAGAGAAACCAGGTAAGGCTTGAAGAATTTTAACCACCTAGTGTGTGAGTTGTCAAAATAAAAGATAAGAGTTGACTAGGAAGAAATTTTTTTTTTTTAAAAAAAACTGAACTCTTGTTCCAGCCCTAAGTTCTGTTATTCATTTAAATGTTCCACACTTAGAATCCACGGAATACAGTGGATATTTGAAGGACCGGATGTTACAGGTTTCTATCGTTTGAAGTTTAGAAAGATGAGAGATGACCTTATTGAAAGAAAAGATCCTGAGGAGATTTAATAGGGTGGATTCTGAGGGGATGTTTTCCTTTATAGGAGAAACTAGAACTAGGGTACTCAGTTTAAGAAGAAGAGGTGAGATAAGATTATTTTTCTCTTAAAGAGAAAACAGTGGAGATTAGGTCATTGAGTTAACTGAAGTTGAGCCCACTCCTCCACTGAGTGAGATCACGACTGATCTAATCTTAATCTCAACTCAAACATCACAACTCCCTCCAATAGTCTTTCACCCCTTTGTTTATCAAGAATCTGCCTATCTCTGCCTTTAAAAATATTCAAAGATTCTGCCTCCACCACCTTTTGAGGACAAGTTCCAAAGATACTGAAGCCACTAGGAGAAAAATTTGCCTGATCCCTGTCTTAAATGGGCGACCCCTAATTTTGAACCAGTGACCTCCTAGTATTAGATTCTCCCACGAGAGGAAACCTTTCTTTCCACATCTATACTATCAAGTACCTCAGGAATTTGAATATTTCAATCAATCTTCTAAATTCCAATGGATACAAGCCTGGCGTATCTAGCCTTTCATCATAAGACATCTCATTCATTCCCATGAAGACATTCTAGTAAGCCTTCTCTGAAGTACCTCCATTGAATTTCTGTCCTTCCTTAATTAAGGGGACTGATACCGTAACAGTACTCCAGATGTTGTCTCAGCAATTCCCTACGTAATTGTGCACTTTTGTGTTCAATTCCCTTTGCAGTAAACAATAACATTCCATCAGCGCTCCTGTATGGTCATACTAACCTTTTGAGCACTCGGACATCCAGATTTCTCTGAATCTCAGCACTCTGCAATCTCTCTCCATACATAAACATACTTTTTTATTGTTCTCGCCAAATAGTCAATTTCACATTTTCCTACATTATATTTCATTT
>NW_025967794.1:0-25000 GCF_021869965.1 Rhincodon typus | reverse complement strand
AGTGGTCCTTTAAACAATGGAGCAGATCAAAGCTCTCAGTCATATCACGTTCAGTCATGAATGGTGTTGGATGATTAAACAACTAATTGGAGGAGGAGGCTGTATGAAAATTTCTATCTTCAATGATGGTGTAGGCTGGCACGAGTACAAAAGTGAAAGCCAAAGGATTTCCAACCATCTTCGATCAGAAATGCTGAGTGGAGCATCAATTTCAGCCTCAAGAAGTATCTACCACCATAGTCTTCGGCCAATTCAATTCGGTCCATCATAGAATCATAGAATTTTACAGTACAGAAGGAGGCCATTAAAGCCCTTGGGGTCAATACTGGCTCCCAAAAGAGCCAGTCCTATTCTCCAGCCCTATCTCCGCAACGCTGTAAATTCATTACTAAATGAAGAAGTTCAACAGTGTAAATATAGAAAAAAAATTGTTAGGGAAAGAGGAAAAAATAGAATGCCATATAGGAGTGATCTTTCTCATTTAAAAGGGCAGTGAAAATCTAGAACTCATTTCTCCTTAGGGTTCTGGATAATGGGAGAATTGAAATTTTCAAGAATAGTTCCATTTATTTATGCTGGGCAAGACTAGGGATATGGACCAAATGTCTTAAACTAATTGGCTGAATAATGGCCTGTTCCAAATGCACCTTGCAGTTAAATAATCAACAGCCACTCCCTCGCTACTGAGGGTGCTAACTCAGGAATTAAATCTGAGTGAAAGTTAACACCTTCAGGAAGTGGGGAACAAAATAATGAATACACTGAAATACTCTGAGTAAGACTGTCTGGATTTGAACTTAATAACTGGCCACCAGTTTGGAAGTTAACATTTTGCTCAATGGGGAGAGCAGGCGTAACTATAGAAATCCCTAATGGATTACACATGCCCACCTGTCCCTGTTAAAAGTGACAGCAACAGGGAACAATTATACACACTTGCAACTCAGTGTGGAATCTTTCTCACAGAAACAGAAACATTAACAATTGCTGAAGTCGTATAATTGTTTTGTGTTGCATGGTGTATCAAACACATATTTATTCAGATAGATTGGTTCAAACATTGTTGCATTCATTCTGTAATGAATGATGTCCCTATTGAAAACTTTTCTATGAGTTAACAAAACATTTGTCAGACCCTCTTTGAATAAGCCTGCTAAATTCTTCTAGTTCCTAACTACTATTGCTTAGTAGTTAGTGTACCAAATATGGCAAAGGCCATGAAGGCAGCAGCACCTCACTGGCATTGCTGAAAACCTGTGCTTGAACTAGCTGTACTGCTAGCCAAACCACTCCGGTACAGCAACACCGGGATAACATCTAATCTTGTGCTGCTAAGTGGCAAGCAAGCGATAATTGTCTCCAGGCAAAGATTCTAGCTATCTCGCCTTAATATTCAACAGTATTATCATCACTGAAACTACACCATTAATATCCTTGGAATCATCATTAACGAGAACCTTAACTGGGTCAGCCACATATATTGTGAAGTGACAAGAGTAGGTCAGAGACTGAGGTAATAGTCTCCATTTGTCTGATGAGTACATTTCCAAAAACACTCAGGAAGTTGAACAGAATCCAAGGCAAAACAACCAGTTTTGACTGGCACCCTGTCCTCCATCTTAAAAATTGTACCATTTGCAAGATGCATTGCAGAAGACTGCTAAAGCAGCTCTTAAACCCGTGAACTCCACCATCCAGTAGGATAAGGGTAGCAGATCCATTAGAAAACCACCATCCCAAGTTCCCCTCCAACTCATGTATCACCTTGAGTTGAAAATATGTTACTATTCCTTCATCAACATTGGATTAATATTCTGGAACTCCATCCCTAACTGCATACTGGGAGAACATTTATCACACTGGCTTCAGTAATACAAGAACATTTCACCACTCCCTTCTCAAAGACAATTTGAAGCGGACAATAAGACCATTGAATGGGTCATTTGGCCCATCAAGACTAGTCTGCCATTCAATGAGACCATGGTTGATCTAATAATCCTTAATTCCACTTTCTTGCCTTATCCCCATAACCATCAATTCCCTTAATGATTAGAAATCTGCCTATTTCAGCTTTGAATATTATTTAACAATCAAGCCTCTATAGCCCACTGGGGTAAAGAATTGCACAGATTCACCACTGTCTAAGAGAAATAAATCATTCTCATCTCTGTTTTAAATGGGTGACTCCTTAATCTGAGATTATGCCTTCTAATACTAGATTCTCCCAAGGAGAAACAAGTTCTCTACATCTGCCCTGACAAAAGAATCTTATGTTTCAATAACGTCACTTCTCATTCTTCTACACTCCAAAGACTTCAAGCCCAACCTACTTAAACTCTCCTCATAGGAAAGTACTTCCATGCTCAGGATCAAACTAGTGAGCCTTCTTTGGACTATGTCTAATCCCATAATATCTTTCCTTACATTAGGGGACCAAAACTGTTTACAGTATTCCAGCTATGGTCTGACTGGTGCCTTGCATAGTTTTAGTAAGACCTCCTTTTTTTTAATACTTTGTTCTCTTTGAAACAAAAGCCAACATTACATTTATCTTCACTATTACCTGCTGAATTTAGATTCTAGCTTTTTGTGAGTCACGCACTAGGACCCCTAAATCCCACAGTGCTGCAGCTTACTCAATTTAAATAATATTCAGATCTCTATTGTTCCTGCCAAAATGGATAACCTTCCATTATCCCACATTATATTCCATCCGCCAATTTTTTGCCCGATCACTTATCCTTTCTATGTCCTTCTGTAGACTCCTTCCATCATCCTCACTACTTGCCTTTCCATCTATTTTTGTCATCTGCAAACTTGGCAGTACATCCACTTTCACCATTCAGATCATTAATATATACTTTAATAATTGTGGCTCCAGGACTGATCCCTGTGGCACTCCACTAGTTGCAGGTTGCCATCCTGAAAAAGCTTTCTTTATCTCAACTCTCCATTTTCTATTAGTTAGCCAGCCCTGTATCAATGCTAATATACTGCTCCTAACACCATAGGCTGTATTTATTAAGTATCCTTATGTGTTGGTCCTTATTGAATGCCTTTGGGTAATCCAAATATATTACGTCTGTTGGTTCCCCTTTATCTGCCCTGCTTGCTACCTCCTCAAAGAACTGTTATAAATTTGTCAGACATGATTTCCTTTTCATGATGTCTTATTGGCTCTGCTTGATTCTAAATGCTGTGTGATTACATTCTTTATAATAGACTTCTAACATTTTTCCAAAAGGCACATATTAAGCTACCTCATCTATAGTTACCTGTGTTTTTTCTCCCTTTCTTTTTGCGTGAGTATATTACATTGGCAGTTTTCCAATTCTCTGGGACTTTTCCAGAATCTAATAATTCTTGGAAGATCACTAGCAGTGCATCCTCTACTTCTGCAGCTACTTTGTCTAAAATCCTAGGGTGTAACCTATCATGCCCAGGGATCTCATCGGCCTTTAGCCCTAGTTCATTTTGTCTAGTGATAGTTATTATGTTTATATCATCCCCCCATAGCCCTTGATCATCTTTGGAATGCAAATGGTGTCCTGTACTGTGAGGACTGAGACTGGTCTTGCCACAGATGCCAACATGCCATGAAGAAGTTATATAGAAATTCCAAACTAATTTAAGCCTGCTCTTAGTCGATAATTTTGATATACTGTTTGCAGTAATAAGTTTATACTTGTCACATTTTAAACCATATATTTGAGATTTTTCATATTTTGTTTTGTATTGTCGTTCTTGGTGTATTAACCTAGTGTTGTTGCCTTTTGTTCCATGTTTTTGCTCTTCTTGACGTCATTTATTTTCTGTCTACAAACTTAATTGCCAATAATACATTAATAATGTTAATTCTGTGAAATCGTGAGTGTACATTATGAATAACAGAAACAGATAACTGATTTTCTCTGTGTTTAGAATGAAAATAATTCTGATCCTGATACCAGTGAAGCAGTGCAACCCAGAACAATTCATTATATGGATGATAGCGATTCCATAATCCCCAGTAGTTTATGTGGCATGTCCAACGAAGACTACTACAAGAAGGTCACAGAACTAAAAAATGCACATGCCCACACTATAGCAATACTAGCAAAACTGTGTGAGAACAAACTATGTGTCAGAAGCATGGCAGCTACTTCGGAGGATCCCTGTGAATCATCAATGCATTACAGGTAGATAATGGTGTTTACAATAAGGATAACTCACACAAAACACATCATGGACTTCTAGATCTCAGGGCAACTACGACATAGATGGCAATCAAAATGTTACTTCAATATGAATTTTAACGGAATAGTTTAGGTCAGAGGCCCGCACAGGCAGATTTTCTTCTGAATTTTACCTTCAAACTTAAGTATATATAGTTCATCTTTCCAGTTTACTTTGACTGCACCCCCACTAGTCCCAGTGTCTGCTATTTATTCACTTTTCCAGCACCCTTTCAACCTTCTACCCCATCTATTATTACACCCCTGTTGAATTTCTATCCCACTAGTGTGTGCTATGCTCTTCTTTTCCTAAATAGGACTACCTCTGATCATTATTAAATCTCTGATCTTTTACAGTTATTCTATTATTCTCTCGATGATATTTCTTTTTACAACTGGAAGAACTGTCCAAGAACTCTCATTAGCTGCTTTTTAAACTTGTACCTCTCTCTCCTCAAACCCATAATCTGTACAGACAGCAAGAGCATAATTGACCTGCTCAATTAGTACGATGTCTCCATCTTCAACATTCTTGAGACATTCCTTTACAAGAATAGATTATACAAGTTGTTTCTAAGAACATTTCATAATATTCTAAATAAAAGCAAACTTACTTTTGTAAATTTTTATAGTTTAGGTAAGAAAAACAATGGCTACCTATCTCACTCAACAACTCAGGTGGGCAGTACTGCACACTCAAGCATGTCAGAAATGTCAAAAGAAGATCTGGAAAAAGGTGGGGAAAATCGCATGTCCTACGGAAGGGATCGAATTCAGGGAATGTGGGATGGATTTTCTGTGCAGGACTATATTTCAGATGAGGAACCCCAGAAGCCCAAAAGCTCAAATTTACCATTTACAAAAATGCAGATAATAAAGAAGGAGCAAAAGCAGTGGTCACCAAAGATCACAATACCACAACCTTTCCAAATGACTCTTAGAGAGGCTGAGAAAAAGAAACTGAAGATAAAATCTAGGTCTGAAATTGAAGCAGAGAATCAGATGCTAAGAAAACAATTAGAGGAAGAAGCAGAATGTCAGAAAAAGTTCCGTGCTAATCCTGTACCAGCCCATACCTATATTCCTTTGCTGGCAGAAATAATAGAACGGAATGAAGAAAGAAGGAGGTTTGTAAAGATGAGAAGCCAAGAAATTTTACAGGCTATGCAAAAACCATTTGTCTTTCTTGAAAGAGAGGAGAAAAAGAAAAAAATCAGAAAAATGCAAACAGAGGAACTGAATATTTCAGTAAGTAAACCAAAGAAATTTAAAGCAAAACCAGTTCCTAGATACCTTTATGATCAAACAATTAGTGACAGAATTAAAGAGCAAGAACTCTACCGAGTAATTAAAATGAAAGTGAGAGCTCAAGAGACATTACGTGGTGCGTCTCTTCCAAAAAGTATGCTTCATAATACCTTATTGGAAAAGAAGAAAGCAACATGTTGGAACCCAGATGAAGAACTGAAATTCAAACCCAAGATTAACACTAAAGTACCAAATTTTGAGAATTTGCACAGAAAGTCTCGTAGACAGCTTATGAGAAAGAAGAATTTGAAATTGACAACCGTGTGTGAACCCTTCCAGTTGCTCACTCTTCAACTTCCCTCAAAAAAAGAAAAGGTGTTGAATGATATAATGGCAGATGAAAATCATTTAAAAGAGACCCGCTGGCCTTATTTGTCATGCAGAAACCAGTGGAAATCACATGACAGCACAAATTCAAATCAGTCAGGATCTTTGGACTTGAAAATTACAAAGGTCACTGAGTCTGAAAAGAAGAGGAAACAAGCTGTTAGGTAAGAACAATTTTCATCTTTCATGATTCATTAATAAAGTGAAAGTGATCTATGCTGTAGTATTTTAATGAAAGACGTCAATCTTTGAGGAACCTTCTTGCCCAATAGTTAAAGTGGGATCAGGTGTGGTGCAGGGGGAGGTCGGCTTAAAAATGCAGCAAATGGAATTGCATCTGGGATTTGAGTAAACAGGACAAACAATTGTATAACACTCCAACTGTACAGCCTTAGAGCACAGGCACAATATAGACAGACTAATCAGGTGGACTTAACAGTGGCAATTGAATTTAATCCTTAAAAGTGTGACATGATGCATTTTGGGAGGAAGGCATTTGCCTTTATTAGTCAAGGTATTAAATATGAGAGCGAGGAGGTTATATTGGAGCTGTATATAACATTGGTTAAGCCACAGCTGAAGTAATGTGCCACACTATAGGAAGAATGTGATAGCACTAAGAGAGGGTGCAGACAAGATTCACCAGGATGTTGCTTGGGCTGCTGAGACACTAGATAGGCTGGAGTTGTTTACCTTAGAGCAGAGAAGGCTGAGGGGCGATCTGATTGAAGTGTACAAAGTTCTGAGAGGCATACAAAGGGTAGACAGGGAGAAACCTTTTCCCTTAGCAGAAGGGTCATTAACAAGGGATGCAGTTTTAAGGTAAAGAGAAGGAGGTTTGGGGGGCTTTGAGGAAAGAAATTTTCACCCAAAGAGTGGTGGGTATCTGGAACTCTTTGCTTGAAAGCGTAGTAGAGGCATGATATCTCAAAATGTTTAAGAACTATATAGGTGAGCAAATGAAACTCCATAACGTACAAGGCTATCAGCCAAGTGCTGGAAAATGAAACTAGAACAGATGGATGTTTGCTGACAGGCGTAGATAGGTCAAAGGACCTCTTTTCCTGTTATAAAATTTCTGACTCTGTGGAAGGGCTGTAAAATTAGCAGTAGAAAGACTGAAAATTGAATTAAGATTTCAATGTGAAAGCATGTGCAGAAAGAAAATATAAGGACGTAAGTATTAAGATGGAGTGAGAGAAAAAGGACAGAAATATCTTTTTAAAATATTATATTTTACGTTTTTTAAATTGTCAGCAATAATTAAACCCAAAGGAACATTTTTAAAGCTGACTTTTGATGATAGTTAGGTTGTTTTATGATTGATATGATTAATGCTTATGTCATTATTAAACAGGCATTTAGATAAAAACAAAGTAGGCTTAACTTTTATTGTAAACACAGAGAATTCTGAAAATATTTAGAGGGTGTAAATAATAATAAACTCAACTGAGGCATGGAAAACTACACCATAAGATCATAAAATGTAGGAACAGAAGTAGGGCAATCAGTCAATTGAATTTGCTCCTCCATTCAGTGAGATCAAGGATGATCTGATAATCAACTGTACTTTGCCTTTTCTCCACAACTCTTCATTCCCTTACTGATCAAAATTGTCTCTAATATACTTATTGACCCCCTGCACAGCCTTCTGCAGTGAAGTATTTCACAGATTCAATACCCTCATAGAAGAAATTCCTCCTCATTCCTGTCTTAAATGGGTACCCTTTTATTCTGAGGTTATGCGTTCTAGTCCTAGTCTCTCCCACAAGGGAAACAACCTTTCTGCATCTATTCTGTCCAGGTCCCCTAGGAATCTTCTATGTTCAATAAGTTCACCTCTCATGCATCTAAACTCTGATAAGTATGAGACCAACCTACTCAACAGCTCCTCCATACTGAGGATCAGGCTAGTGAATCTTCTGTTTGATAATATGAATATAAAATCAAATATTTGCAACACCACAAGATAACGAGTTGAGTGATGTGGATTTATACCTGTTGTGGAGTACACCTGAATTTATCAAATGCTGGCAATAGACACATTTTCCAATGTATCAGACTTAATCAAAATTTTAATTCTTAACGATTTTTAATTTATTAAACCTTTATTTTGGCATCTGTATTAATTTTTTTATTTTATCATTTTATAGGAAATTGCTGGAAGAGAAAAAGAAGAAAGAAGAAAAGGAGGAAAACTGGAAACGAGAGCAGAAACTGAGGGAGAGAAAATTGAAAAAAGTCATATCTACCCGTGCCCGGGCCAGTGATCCACACAAGAGCCTGGCTGAAGTCTCGAGATCAAAACTAAAACAATATAGGTGTGTTTTTTTTCATCAATAGCATGTATGATATCCTCATCTTTGGATTAGTTTTAGTATGTCCACAGTGTATTCTGAATTATCTTGATGTGCTTTTTCTTTGTTTTCATTAGTAGCTGTTGCCTTTAATACAACTTTATCTATTAAGTCAGGGCAACAAGGCAGTGCCAAGCTGCAAAGTAAGTTTCACAGTTTCTGCTGGAACTTCTGAAATCCAAGTTTTCAGTTACTTTTCAATGTTGCACTAAATCTACTTTTGATTGGATAATGTACAAAAAGTAAATCCAAGATGGCCAATTTACTGCCCATTCAAGTGACTCTTGATCATCATCAGCAAAGTGATGAAAGCATTGAAAGTGCTATCAAGTGGCAGCTCCATAGCAATAACCTGCTGACCAATGTTCAGTTTGGGTTCTTACTGGGTCACTTAGCTTCTAATCTTATTACTACTGTGGACAAACATGAATAAAATTGCTAAGCTCAAGAAGTAATGTCAGAGTGAATGACCTTGACATCAAGGGAGCGTTAGATTGAGTGTGGCATCAAGGAGCCCAAGTAAAACTGAAGTCAATGGGAATTGAGAAAACTGTCCACTGTTTACTGTCCTAGCACAAAGGAAGATTGGTTTTGGTCTTTACTGCTCAGCCATCTAAGTTCAAGGACAGCATTGCAGGGGTTCTTCAGGGTAGTGTCTTAGGTCCACCCTTCTTCAGATGCTTCGTCAATGAACTTCCTTCTCATCATAAGTCTGACATTGTGCAATCATCAGCAATGTTCATTATCATTCATGATTCAAACATCAAAGCAGTCTACGTCCATACGCACCAAAATCTGGACAACATTTAGGTTTGAACTGCTAAGTGGCATTCAACATTTGCACCACAAAATTGCCAGGCAATGGCCATCTCCAAGAAGTGGGAATCTAATTATCTACCATCTATTGACATTGAATGGTGCTGCCATCATTGAATACCTCAGTAGCAACATCCAAATGGTGGTCACCATTGACCAGAAACTGAACTGAATAAGCTGTGGCTGCAAGAGCAGGTCAGAGATTGGAAATGCTGTGGCAAGTACCTCATATCCCCACTGTGTGGTTCACCAGCTAAAAGGCATAAGTCAGGAGTGGAATGGAGTAGTCTCACTTTGCCTGGATGAGTGTGCTGCAAAAACACTCAAAAATCTCAAGCCATCTGAGATGAAGCAGCCTACTTGACTGGCACTCCATCCACTACATTAATCATTCACTTCTTATGCCACTGATGCATAGTGACATCAGTACATACCATGTACAAGAGGCGCTGCAGCCAGAGGTCCTTCATTAGCACCTTCCAAATCTGTGATTCATACCATCAAGCAGGACCATGGCAGCAGCTGAATGAGAACACCAACCCTTTCAGGTTTCTGTCTGAGCCAAGCACCATACCAAATTGGAACTGTATAAGTCATTCCTTCACTGTCATTAAGTCAAAATCCAGGAACTCCCTTTCGCACAGCATAATAGGTATATACGTGTACCTACACCAGATGGACTACAGTGTTTCCAGACTGCCCCTCATCATCACTTTCTCAAGGACACCTAGGGTTGAGCAACAAAAAATGGTCTTACCAATGACATTCACATCCCACGGAAGAATAATGTAAGAATAGGAGCAGAAGCAGCCCATTTTGCTCCTCAAGCTTACTCTGCAGTTCAATAAGGTCATAATGGTTTGTTTGTCCAAAGCTGCACAATCCTCCATGAGAGAAAACAATCTACCATCTGTTGTCAAAAAAAATTTGTGTGGAAGCTGGAGCACCATGACGGAAGCAGCATTCTGCAGCAGGGGAGACAGTTGAGAAGTATGGTGTTCAGACTATATTTCCCATGACGTTTCAACAGGGTTTTGGACTAGGCTAACGTTTCTTTAAATTTTGACTAGTATTGATGAGTTGAGGCCCATGGGTAAGCATTCTCTCCCAGGTGATTCTCAGGTAGTTTGCAGAGATGTCATGAGTCACCACAGAAGAAATGTTGAGCAATTATCCAGCAGTTTAATTGTTCAAGTGAAACTCAACTCTGTCCTCTGGATTGGGACGGAGGCACCAGATGTGGAAGTAGCATTCCTAGGTCTAAGATCCTGTGTAGCATCCGACTTGCTTCCCCAACATTGATGCCTGTGTCAGCCATGTTACATCATTGGCATAGCTAACATGCAGGATTTAGTGCAGAAATATCCACTACAGCTGTTGAAAAGGCCAGCCCATGGCAAACAGTTTTTGAGAATCTGTGTTCAGCTGGAGTTGTCACCAAAAAAATCACAGAACTTACAGTGATTCATTAGGATGTTGATAAGCCCAAAGGTTTTCGGCAATGAATAATTGTTGAAGTCTTTTTGTGCTAAGTAGTGCTATATGCTGATGACAAGTCTTTGAAGGCAACTCCAGCCTTCAGCTGCTTCTGGACTGCCTCAATATTGGTAGTTAGCACAAAGATTTCATCAGTGTTTTCCTTCATCAAAATCTACCTGCTTGTTTGCAAAGGCAACTTCTCAAACAGATTTTAATAGTTTAAGGATAAACCTTGTAAACCGTAAGCTGAATAATAAGATGATAATTTTTTGAATCATAGACTGGCTTTCCTATCTTTAAGATAGCAATCACATTGGAATGCTGCCAAACATATGGGATTATCTGTGTTAAGAGTTTTGGAGGTGAGTCTGCAAGCCACATCTGTCAATTTGGATCTGGATTGTGATGATTTCTGGATGAATATCTCTGATCCTGGTGGTCTTTCCAAACTAAGTAGTGGTCAGCATTGCCCACAGTGTTGAAAGCAACTTAAAAATTGATGTGTGATGTAACTACTTGCAGAGAGAGCTAATGCATCCAATGAACAAACTGGAGAATACTGCTATCCTGACACCATTATGTCTTGGCTAGTTACAAAAGAGCAAGAGATTGCTGGTAGTGTTTCATGTCATTCAGATTCATATACAGCAACAGCATTGATTGATATTTCAAAATTATTTCAAAGAACATGGGCTTCACTGGCTAGGCCAGCATTTGTGGCCCATCCCTAATTACCTTTGAGAAGGTGATAGTAAGCTGCCTTCTTGAATCAATGCAGTTGATATGATGTAATTACACCCACTCCTAATCTTATGAGGGCAGGCAAGACTAAAACATGGCAGCTGTCCTCTAGATGTCTCCTGCCACAACAGAGTTCTGACGAGAGCCAGTGCTTCGTGATGTCTGGTATCAGGTTTTCAAATAACTTATCCAGCCCAGTACAGTTAGTTTTGAATGATTACTGCTTTGATGCTGGGTATATTAGCTTGGGAGGAGACACTAGTGTCAGACTGCCTTTCTTAATACTGGTCTTAGTGGATAGACACCATAGGTGGTACTTCTGCAGTATTTGAGGTGCCTGCTGTAAGTTGTTCAAGTCTCCCAAGCAGACAGAAGTGCAGGCATCACTGTTGTTAGTGACCAACAACTTAGCCTCGGGTTTGAGATCCAGATGCTCAAGTACTCTTTTCCTCAGTTGACTGAAGGCTGAGCCAGCACATTGATGCTAATAATGGATTTCAAACTCTATTTCTGCCTTCATTGAGAAGAGGCTCACAAGATGTGAAGAATAGTCCACATTTTCCAGATGTTGCTGTTGCTCAAGTCAAGGGTTGCGGGGGCGGGGTGGAGTTTCTTTGTGGGATCTGGTTGGAACAGGATGTTCATTTTCTGAGTCTTTAGTGAAAGACCCACTCAGTACCAGCCATACCCCTGGTGTCCATACATAAATCCCTTTTATTTTGGACCGTTTCCTCCTTTTGCCACCTTATTAAATGCCTAGAGAGGACTTTTGAATTCCCTAATATGCGAGCTGCCAGAAACTTCTTGTACTCTCTTTTTGTTTCTCTTATTTGCTTTTTCAATTCCTTTCTGAATTCTCTATATTCTCTGGTATCTGTCATTAGCACACTTTTTCTCAGGACATACCTGGGAAATTTTCCACATTGTCGGGTAAATGTCAGTGTTGCAGCTGTACCAGAACAAGTTGGCTTTGGCTGTGATTAGTTCTGGAGCACCTCTTAAGTACAATTACCTGAATGTTGTCAGGGCCTATAGAGATCAGTAGTCCTTATCTTATATCACGATGACATCACATACAGTGGTTGAACTACAAGAGAGAGTTTGAGGAAGTGGGAAAGAGTTGTCAACTGGAGGTCATTACCAACAGAGCATTTTTGGGCAGCAGATCTGTGAAGGAGCAGGTTGATGAAGTATTCTGATGTACTGGAAACCCCTTTGAATCCTAGTAATTTGAACCATGACAGTAGTAAGCTGAGCTTATACCACCAAGCTTTTAATGCAGCATTCAGATATTGTGAGTTTGCTGCTTGGGCTGCAGTGGAAGCTGACACATCAAATGTTGGATGTTGCATCAAGATTGGCTCCATTGGTGTATTGATAAAGGGTTTTTATTGGCTATAAACTTTGTGCGCGGTTAGATTTGCCAGTGCATCAAACATTTAAGTGTGCATACTGATTAATGTCATCTGAAGCCTGGACCATCCAATTTCTCATTTGAGTCCTTTACAGGAGAACTAAGGTGTGACCTCATCCTGTGGAAAGCTAGTGTTTGCACAATCCTTTTTCCTACTAATACTCAACATCACACCATGTGCAAATCCCTCTTCTGTGCTATCTTCTATATCAATGTTGATATCTGAACCATAGGCTTCCAGTGCAAAATTGAGTGATATTGTTCCTTCATTTTCCATTTTTCTTGCTTTTCCTCCACTGCCAATTCTTAACTATATGCAATGGAAAAGGGATAAGACTTGGGTTGCAGAGAGGAAAGAAGAAGAAAGACTTGCATTTATATAGCATCTTTTGTGACTTCACAATATCCCAGGTGCTCTACAGCCAATTAAACACACTTATTTCAAAGTGTAGTCACTGATGAAATGGAGTAACCAATTTTGTGCCCAACAACTTCCTACAACAGGAAAGTGATAATAATCAGATAATCAATTTTAGTCATGTTGAGGGTTAGATCTAGACCAGGGCACAAGAGATAACTGCCTCTTTATTAAAAAAAAGGGGTGGCACAGTGGCTCGGTGGTTAGTACTGCTGCCTCACAGACCCAGGGACCAGGTTGAATTCCACCCTCAGGCGACTGTCTGTGTGGAGTTTGCACATTTCCCTGTGTCTGCATGAGTTTCCTCCCACAGTCCAAAAATGTGCAGGTTAGGTAGTTTCACCATGCTAAATTGCTAGTAATGTCCAAGGGTGTATAAATTAAGTGGATTAGCCATGGGACATGCAGGGGTAGGGGGATGGGTCTGGGTGGGATGCTCTTTGGAGGGGCAGTGCAAACTTGTTGGGCCAATTAGCCTGTTTCCGCACTGTAGGGATTCTATGATTCTATGAACTTACCAGCTCACCTTCATGGGATCTTTTATGCCTGGCTGAGAAGGCAGATAGAATCTCAAATTAATATTTCATTCAGAAGATGATAGCTCTGATCGATACAGTTCTGAGGGAGCGTCAGCCTAGGTTTTTGTGTTCAGATCTATGGGATGAAACTGGAACTGGAACTCAATGTTCTGATTCAGTGATAAGCCAAGGCGGACACAAGCTTATACTATCTGAATTTTCTAAATCAATAGATTGAGGGATAAGGGGAAGTGGGTTGAGCAATGAAGGATATGGTTGCTAGTAGCTTCCAAGACTTCAGTCATGCTTTCCACAATAGCAAACAATGCCTCTTCTATAAAGTTTAATACATTGAGATGTGCCTGTCTTCTTTCTGTTAATTCCTGCTTCCTCCTGTTGTGTGCCACCTTCTCCTTCAAGGAAGAGGTATGTGTATCAGTGAGTTTCACGCAGTATAGTTAGATGATATAGCAATTACGGCTGTATAGGTGCCAGTGTGTTCATTGCTTGACATGTGGATACAAAGCTTGAAACAGCACTAAGTGATCAGATGAAGGATGTGAATGTTAATATGTGACCTGATTATTGGAAATTATATGTAGGTGAGTGATTGGGGTGCAGTAAATTGAACAGGCGACGAGGACGATGATGCGCTTGGTATGTTCTGGCATTTGAAGATTCACTCACTTACAATTTAAGGGAGATAATTACTCTTCTTCCTTTACTGTATCTAGATCTTTACACCAATTATCCTGGCTTCTGCACAATCTCTTACCACTACTTTCTGAGCATGTATCTGAAGGAACTATGACTTTTTTCCTCCTTGAGAGTAGAGGATATCTCTCCTTTTTTCCATCTCTTCGACCAAGACCCTCAGTGACCCCAGCTGATGTGTGCAATAAATAGCATTTGGGATATTTATTGCACTGAGGCAATTGTGCAGAAAGAAATAAGTTGCCATCATGCCTGCATTTAATTATTGCATCATGAAAGCAATTCTTTCACCCATTTTCATGAGTTATTTAATTTAACTGCTATTGTGTCTTAACAGGAATCATCAAAGAAAAAGAACAAAAGAATATCTGCTGGAGCTTGAGGAGATGCAGGATAGGGTAAGCAGGAGGCCTCTGCTCTTAGAAGAGCTCACAATGGTATGTTCTTAAAATGGCTTAAGCTGCATAAATGTTCCTCAGCACAAATGTTAACGTATTCCAAAAGAAGAGTAATTAGTCTTGTTTTTGTGAATCATATTGTTTCTTGGAGTTAATGTCTTTTTGTTTGTTTTATACTACTTTGGGAGGAACTGCTGCACAGAGTGCCAGCCTAGGTTTATTTAGTCAAGTCTCTGGAGAGGAACAGAAACTCAATTTTCTGGTTCAGTGGTGAGACTGCTACCAATTAAGCCAAGGCTTACACTATCCAAAATTTTCTAAATAAATAGATTGATGGATGATGGGAAGGTGGGTTGTTACTTTGCTTACTCGTTTCTAAATTTTAATAATGAATGAGAAATTGATGTTTGTGACTTCTTTATATTTTTTAATTAATTGTATACCACCACTTTAATCAGGATGACACCTACATCCCTTGAACCAATTTTTTTTTAAATGAAAATGAGCAGGGAAAACAGGCATGTGAAAGACACAAACGCTAGACATATAGGGCTAAAAGATGTAAAAATTAACTAAAATAAAAGTATTACTGAGTAAAGGAAAATAAAATGTATATTATATTTAAACTGCACTCCACTTTTCAAAACTTTTTTGTTCTGTGGAAAAGCTACAACTAATTATAATTTTATTTAATCATGGTGCTTCATATAGGAATTTAGGCTTCCTGGCCAATGAGATTGAAGTGCAAAGGATCTCTCAAAATAGGCAGTAAACACATTACCGGCAATTTACGTGGCATCACAGTTCAGAATGTCTTATTGAGATATTATCTAGGCTACGAATAGTCAAATGCCTACTGTAAAGTTGTAAAAGCCAATTTAGTAAAATATTCAGGTGAAAACAGAACTAACCTGTCAAATTTTATTGTACTTAGAGGAATGCCAGAAGAGCAGCAGAAAGACAATATGCTGCAGCACTAAAATTACAGGGATTGAGTGAAGATTTTGTTTCTAGAAAAGGTCACCGTCTCCCAAACTTCATTTCACATTCCAGTGATGAAGAGTCTGAGAAAAGTAAAGACAACAGTGAAGAAAGGTAACTCTTCTCTGTACTAACAATTGAATTTTCTATGTAATGTTTGAGATGTTTTCAACTACCTGAAAAGGCTATTTATTTTGTTATACTTCAACAATTAACAGGCAATTATGAATTGTGGATTTAATTTCCTTAAGTACTACATACTTAAAAATATTAAAACTAATAGTGGAAAAGGTTGTTTTAGTGTATGATATTATATGTTTAATATCGCCAAATACGTGCAACGAAAACGTTGAAAACCTTGAAAATGAAAAACAATGAAAACCTTTAAATCATTCATGGGTAGAAGGAAATGTCATTGGTTGCTCTTAATTTCAAATTTTATCCTGTCTTGATAAGCTTGTATAGCTTCATGTTTACAAACACAAAACAGAAATTGCTGAAAAAGCTCAGCAGGTCTGGCAGCATCTGTGGAGAGAAATCTGAGTTAACCTTTCAGGTTCGGTGACACTCATTCAGAACCGTATGTCACTGGACTCAAAACATTAATTCTGATTTCCGTCTACAGATGCTCTCAGACCTACTGAGATTTTCCAGCAATTTCTGTTTTGTTCTGAATTCCAGCAATTGCAGATCTTGCAACTTTTTATTCAGCTTCCTGTTTAATTCAGTTTTTCTTTTATTCTGTCAGGAAAAGTGAGGATTTAAACAGTGTCTAAGGTTGTTGTGAAACCTACTAACCAATTTCGGTTTCATTAATCTTTGACAGAATTCCAACATACAGAGTA
Organism: Rhincodon typus; assembly: GCF_021869965.1. NCBI lineage: Eukaryota > Metazoa > Chordata > Chondrichthyes > Orectolobiformes > Rhincodontidae > Rhincodon > Rhincodon typus. The sequence goes on along the minus strand of NW_025967794.1, from coordinate 8,470 downwards.
TCTTTTATTGCTGAAAACTTAATTTCACAATAATTAATGTTGTATCAATCACACATTGTTTTACACCAGCTGACAATACCATATTATTTAACCAAAATAGACAAGATATATTGCTACCTTTTGCTGGACTAATGTTATGAATTAAATTTAAAAATCTTCAGGATCATACCGAAAGAAATCTATTGCAGTTTATCCTGGTCATTGTTCTGTTGAAGATTTGGTGATAGTAGCACTTTGTAAGTAAAGGTCAGATTTGCCCAACTGTAAACTTTTCAAAGCTACATCAAAGTTTTTACCCGCAATTACTAAGATTAGATTGTTGGAAGCTATTTGTACAAATCTAAAACACTTTTTCTCCAGTTCTCAGGAAGAAACTGATGGATTTGAATCTGATGATGACCAAGATGATCGTGAGCTTATTGAGGAATCAAGAGACATGGAAGAAAAGGAATTTAAAGAAAATGAAGATGAGTAACTACAAAGAAAGCAGCAAACATGAAAAATTTTATATACATGGTAAATGTATAATATTTATTGAATATTAATTATGTTTCCTTTATTACTTCCTGGTGATACTATTTAGATTATTTTTAAAATATGATCCGGAACTAGTAAATTCTAATATTCATGGTAGAACACCTCATGATGAAACTGATTCACTTTCATGACTGAAGCTTCTTAACAAGTGTCTGACAAGTTTGTGGTATGCATTCTTAAACATATAACAGAATACCAATCAATACTGATGTCAACTATTTTTACTGATTGTGAAAATATTTCAAGCATTTCCCATGAGGGAATCTGCTGAATGACTTATGTGCTGTATATTAGCATGGATGCATACTTACATTAATGTTTGAACTGTTTTCTAAAACTTTTGGCCAAATATTCAGCCTGTAAAAATTGTAAATTGCAGTGAAGGAATCCAAATCACGTGCGCAAGCACATTTGTTTTCAGATGCAGGTTCATTTAAAATAACTAGCCTAAATTACAAAATCACCATGATGAACTGCAAAGTTAAAATGTCGACTGCACTTATGAGTTCCAATTTGGAATTAACTAATCAGATTCAAACTGTTCGCATCTGATTCTGATTTAAAAATTAAGATTTCAAAGCCTTGAAGGAAAGCAAGCACTCTTTCTATAGTAACAGAAAATGTGCTGATAATGTTTTTGCTGACCCGCTGTCAACTACTCCAGGTAAATTGGTTCATTATGTATCTAGAACTCTTCGTTTGTATTTTGTAATGCGAATGGATCCTGAAAAATACAAAATAAGTGATTCAGTTTTGCTTAATGGAAAAAAAACAACGTATGTACATAATGTTAAACAAAGGGAGTAAGCTAATTTTGTGAATGGAAAGCACTATGCAAGGAAATATAGAGATCAGTAAAAGATACTAGCCTAGCCAGCATAGTCGTATATTCCATGAATAAATATAAAAACAACTTCTGCCCTTCAGTTTTCTCATTTGGTAGAATCCAACAGCAAAATTATTTATTAAAAAATACATCCACAAACCAGGGATAATACTTGAAATCATCAATAGAAACTTTTTTTTTAAAATAAGGTCTTTCAATATGGCCTAAGTCTACACACGTTCGTGTATTTGATCCATTTAAACCTACTTTTGAGTGGTAGTATGTCCAAATAATCTAAGGCGCTGGATTCAGATTCCAATCTCTTTGGAAGCATGGGTTCCAATCTCACTGCTGCCAAATGTCCTAATAGTTTGTCATTCAGATGCTTTAGTATCTTCTTTGGGGTGTATCATCGCTCCTGGTAATGATATTTTGATCTAATTTTGGAAACTTTCTATTTGTAAGTTTCAGTTGACCTCTTGACATTTTGTTAGTGTCCCACCAAGACCTGTCTAAACCATGATTGTTAATTTAAAAGTTTCACCTTCTAAGATGAACCATCAGGGTTAATTTAGAAAAATTGGAACAGGGTGAGACAACCCACAGACACTTCCAGACTTGTACTCCACCTGGTGTGGAAGTCTTGAACAAAACCTCCAAATGGACCATCCTTGAGTAGAGAGGACCAGCTCTTCTGTCTCAGATATTTATCTTCACTTAAAAATTCTAATATCAATTATTTCCAGTAATTCTTCTAGCCATTCATCAAGTGTCGGGTCTGTCAGTTCAAATAATCGTGGTCTGGCAATTAAATGGCCATACAAACTGACCTATGCTATCAAATGCAACTTACATAAAAACTACTGGTGTTGAAGAAAGCATCTCAAATACCAATGATTTTTATGCAAGGAAGGATCATTTACAATTTCCATACAACACTGAATCAAATAGACCAGAGTATCTTCTATTCTCAATATTTCCAGTTTAATCCATTATATTGAATGTCAAACTATTCAATCGGAGTACTTGTTCTTGTTTACAGTTATATTTTGTGACTGGCGAACTACGATTTACAGTGCTTACTCATTTGGCCCTACACTTAAAGTAGCCTATTGTAAACTGGAAATAATCTTAGTCACTTAAAAACGTTTTAATCACTTGATATTTGCTAAATTGAAAGCTCAGTACAAAAACTTAATGTATTTTCTTACAAATCTATTGTTTTCAATTGAAGAGCAATGATTGACCACTAACTGCAACTATTAAGAAAGCTAATCTTCTAATGCATATTAACTTGTTTGATTTTAAATTGGTAATTCTCTTTATACATTTTCATTCATTGATTTTTGGTGAACTAGAACTGCCTGGATAAAGCTTTGGTAGATTTTTGAAGGCTTGTGTTGATGGTAAAGTCCATCTCAGAGGTGGCATTGATATCACAGCTTAGTGTTTGACGATCATTGTTGTCAGTTGAGCTAGAACAGGCTGTATGATCTCGACAGTCCAAAGATTTAAACCATAAATCTACATTTCGTATTATTAGCAGGATGCACCTGTAATATTCAATATAAATTTTAAAACTGCGAGTTAGCATTAACCAGAATCAAAGGATAAGTTTATTGCAATGTACCAATCAAAAGGCTCCTTAGTAAGCTTATATTAAGTAGCAATAGGTATAGTCTGGGAATGGAAAGTCTAGATGACTTACCAATTTCAATTTTAAGACAATTGAATTATTTAGAATCGTGAAAGACTGAAGCATACTGAAATAATGATTAATAGCAAGAAGAAAATGTTCTGATATGTAAGACAGTTATTAAAGAGTGCTGCTAATTATGGAAGTAAATGAATGATGAGTGAATTGAATGGAAGGCAGATTGAATGAATCAACGTGATTGTGCAGAGCACAAAATTTCTAAATGAGTACAATGAGGCAAGTTTTTAAATTGGATAAATGAGAAATAACTATTTATTCTGTAAATTGCCTCAAGTGAATCAAGACTTGATAGTGCTTTTAACACCAGAAAATATATTAGTGACAAGGTTATGTTGCATTAACACTGAAGTTCCATTGGTATGTATTCAAGAATGTTGTCACATCATTATCACTGTAGGATGAAGAGCTAATTATAATTGAATTTATCTGTCATATAAAGATGATATGTTCATTTTTGAACCAACACACAGGTTACAGAGAGGCGTCTGTGATTTTCTAAAATATTTTGTTCACAACATTGCAATTTATTCTTTAAAAGTAAATTTATGTCTTATTGAGTCTTTTTCACACAGGGAATGAAGAAGATAATAATTAATAGTGCTGAAGTTGCTTTGAAACTAATATAAATCACTACCAATTATCTTTTCAATTATAAAACACCTGAATGATGCTTAGAAATCAAACTGTAGGATTTTCAGGTTCCTGATTATTAAATATTCTGTGTGAAACACTGAACTTATTGAATTAATGCATTTGCTAAACAAGTGACAAGAACACTGGTGCAATCCTCTACCATTACTATATTGACTCAGCATTGTTATGAATGTGCTTCCTGTTCTTCCTGACACACTGTAACCTACAATGCTGAAAAAAGACATTCTATTATTAAGAGCGTGCATCGTTGAGAAGGCTTCAGACCAATCCACATCCAGCAATCTATTCTGAAAACTCTGCTCATATTTAAGACAGCCATTCCAAATTCCAGCACAGCAGATGTTTTTATCAATGAAATTCTAAAACAATCAACAATATTCTGCATAAAACAACTTGTAATATTCTAAAAATAAAAGATTACTATAAACTGTGAACACCAGAAAACTGAGAAGAATTATATAATCACATTTTTTACTGCATGAGTACAAACTGAACACACCTTGGTATTACACCTTATCTCCCACCTCTCCTTCCTGGAAGTAATTGGAAGCTTCATTGCTGAAAACTATGGCAACTATTGCAAAGAAGGATTAGTACTCAAAAGCTTCAGGTTGAACATCTTCTCAGCTTCTTGTTGCCAGAACGATCAGCAACTCCCATTAGTTTAAACAAAGTCGAGTCAATGGGATCCGCATTTTCCCCAAAAATCTGTCAGTTTTCTTTAGGCTGTACCCTGTCTGTGCGCCAGGTTTCTTTGAAATCCATCCATAGAGACTAACAATCAGGGGCAAAAAAAAATTACCTCTGCCTACATTCAGTAGCGAAGATCTTAAAGCATTTCAAACATTTACTCTGGAAGAGCAATCAGGAAAATTTCTTTTAGTTTCAATAATGTCTTTAAGTATTTCAATAATGGATTAAATCTCAGGTACATGATCCATGTAAAATTTTGATAAAGTGTATTGTTTTATTCCATTTGAAATTATTAATATATTCATTGACATTGCAAACACTAATGAAAAGCCACCAAAAATAAGCTTTTTAACCTAACTAAAGCAGTATATTTATAAATTTACTATTGCTGTATATTTTTCCATACTCATTTCAACTTTTTTCGCATTTTTTCTTCAACCTACATCTAATTAACTCACAGTAGACTTGCCTACTAAATCTCACAAATCCAAACAAATAGATGTGAAATGTGGATTTATAGTGCATCTTCTAATATTAGCTGTGATGTTTATGTAGTCTTTTGTTAAAATGTAGTTGGGTTTTGCAGAAAACTAAGGCCAACCCACACCAGATACTCAGATAAACAACCTGTGAATTCGTTTTATTTATTTTTTGCTTTTGAAATAGTATAAATTTACTAACACTGTGCAATAATACAAAGCTTTGCTTTATTCACCAAAAAAACACTACTTTGTACTTGAACAGTTTTAAAGGGAAAGATGTGCAGAACAGACTGCATTGTTTCTCTGTCTTAATGGGACAAAATAATGCTGTTTCAGTCTTATGTCCTGAACAATTGGTACATTTCAATGTATTGTGTATTTTGAAATTCTATGACAATTCCTTTTTATTAAAATCAGAACAAATTTATTTTGTTTGTATTTTGTTTTGATCTATTAAAATATTTACTTTGTGAACACATTTTAAGGAAAGGAGAACAATGTCCTAATAGCCTGTAGTTACAAAATCTCTTGCACAATGATGATAATACATGAAGTCTCCTTGAAAACCATTGATAAGAACTACAGGTGTTTAAATAAGTAGACCAACAGTGTGTATAATACAAAATTTAATTCACTTAAGTACTTAATACACAGAGATGTTGAAGAATTTAAGGTTCTTGTGAAGATTTGTAACTCGGGTTGTGGATGAGGTTGTTGGCTTGCTTACCAAGCTTGCTGGTTATCGTACAGACGTTTCATCACCATGCTAGGCAACATCATCAGTGCAGCCTCCAATGAAGTGATGTTGTTCTACTCTGCCTGGTATTTATATGATACGGTCTGTTAAGTTGGGTTGGGTCATTTCCAGTTCTGTTCTGCATGGGTTTGTATATGGGGTCTAATGACAAACATGTTGTCCACGTATTAGATCCACGTATCGGGATCAAATTTACGAGAGAAGAGGAAGACAACAATCAACTTCTGTTTCTAGACATCAGGGTAGAATGAATGACTAACAGGGAGTTCCAAGCCAAAGGCAACCCACACTGACCAAATCCTCAATTTCCACAGCAATCACCCCAATGTCCACAAACAAATATGTGTTAGGGATACTATTTAAACGGGCCACAATTCACTGCAATATGCCAGAGCTAAGCAGGAAGGAGGAAGAGCACCTATCCAAGGTCTTTGCTAACAACAGATATCCCAACAACTTCATCCACAGGTGCCTACTAGAAAGACAATGCCAAGAGGACACAGTATGTCCTAATGCACTGGTCACACTACCCTATATCAAAAACAATCAGAACCAACAACGAGACTTCTGCGACCACTAGGAATCAAGGTAGCACACAAACCCACAGCCATACTACGACAAACACTCACAAGGACCAAAGACCCCATACCATGACATGCAGGACCAATGTAGTTTCCAAAATACCTTGCAATGACTGCAACAAACATTACATCGGCCAGGCCAGAAGGAAACCAGCCATCAAGGATACACGAACACCAGCTAGCAACAAAACGACACAACAAACTTTCCCTCATCTAAGTGCACTCGGACTCTGAAGGCCATCAATTTAACTGGAACAATGTGACCATCTTAGCTCAAGCCAACCACAGATATGCACGGGAATTCCGAGAGGCCTGGTTTTCAACCCCATGGATAGGTGCTCTTCCTCCTTCCTGCTTAGCTCTGGCATGTTGCGGTGAATTGTGGCCCGTTTAAATAGTATCCCTAACACAACTTTGTTTGTGGACATTGGGGTGATTGCCGTGGAAAACCATTTACAAACCCACGCAGAACAGAGCCAGAAATGACACAACCCAACTTGACAGACTAGATCTTATAAATACCAAGCGGAGAAGAACCACTTCGCTTCATCGGAGGCTGCACTGATGATGTTACCTCGCATGGTGATGAAATATCTGTATGATAACCAGCCAGCTCAACAAACAAATCAACCACCTCATGTTGAAGAATGATATATAGTATCGGCTTATGAAAAAATACTGAATTGTGTTCTTAATGCTCAGTTGATATCCTCTGATTTTATGCCACATTTTCCTAGTGTCCTTTTGATGTAGAGAATGGCTTCTTCAGCAAACCACCTCAAGTGTACATAATCATCATGGCATTAAGAAGTAGATTACGCTTTCATTTCCTAAAATACAACAAGATAGAATTTCTGCTTTGAGCAGGGTCAAAAAGTTGCAATATGCACTTGAAATTGTTGCTGCTGAAATCCATTTGTAAGCACTATCACAACTTTTAAATATTCCATGAACCAGCATCACCAAACAACTTAATAGTATGTCATTATTTTTTATTCAAGTGTATTCTTTGATATATTTGACATATTCAAGCATGTAGCCTAGTTTAACTTTATTAATATTGCTAAAAATGAATTTATCAGCAAAATTAAATAATTTCTAACTTTCCCATTTTGACTTAAGTATTTCTGCGAATGAGGTTTATAGCACCCAACCAATGTGGTTTGCAGTGTCTTTTCTCTCACAATCTTCTACTAATCATCTGATTAATTATGCATCCAAGCTCTACAATGCCATTCTCGTGGAATGACGAAGCAGGAGAGCTGGGAAGTGTTCACTGCTACTAGGACCTTATGGTGTTCATGCAACTGGTACTATACTTAATGCCCAGCTGCACACCTTTTCAGATGCTACAAGCCAGGAACTACCCTTCACCCTATAGTTCTCTGTCAGTATCACAGAGGATATTGGCCAGAAAGGCAAGTAAGCTCAATGTTTTGCCAACAGGGACTTGGATGTGCTGGTAGATGAGATGATGAAGGACTGCCAAAAAATGGTCATGGCACCGAACCTAGCCAGTCTGGACTAGAATAGTGAGCCAAGTCAGTGCTTTGTCCAGGGTAAAATGGAATGCAAAACAGTGCAGAAAGAAGATCAATTATTTTTTACATTCTGTAAGTCTTCTCTCTGCTACCCCATTCTAACAGAACACCAATTCACTTGAATACTACCACTGCACACACCTGTCACCAGTGCTCATGAACTTCACTCTCACTATTGCATGTAACGTCTCTATGCAATGGCTCTCTATAAACTTCATCAAGCCCCATATGATCTTCATGCTTGAGTCATACTGGACTTGAAATATTAACTCTGTTCCTCTCTCCAGAGATGCAGCCAAACCCGCTGAGTTTCTCCAGTATTTTCTGTATTTGTTTCAGATTTTCAGCATCTGTGTACTTTGTTTTTATTTGAACATTTAATTTACAATGTTGGTACACTGCTGTAAAATTGTGTAATTTACAGATAAATGTCTTACAGTTGTTTATACATTTCTTTAATTTTACTGATTTCCTTATTCTTTGGTAGTATCCATTGTCAAATTTGCTATTACAGAATATTAGTTAGAAGAGTAATTTGAAGAATGTGTTGTACCAGCAGTGCCTCCAAAGAAACAGTGGAAATCTGGAAATAGAAAATTATTTTTCTAAGTGTAATTTCCCCTCTGTTCTTTTCATGTATTATGACATTGGCATTGCCATTTTTCAGTAAAAATGTCTTTCT
>NW_025967793.1:0-25000 GCF_021869965.1 Rhincodon typus | reverse complement strand
CACACCCCCACCCCCATCAGCGGGAAATTGAGAAGCAAATTTATAAGGAGATCTCAATTATCTGTAAGAATAATAAGATGGCTGTGGTAGGGGATTTTTAGCTTTCCAAACGTAGACTGGGAATGTCATAGTGTTAACGGCTTGGATGGAGAGGAATTTAAGTGCGTACAAGGAAATTTTGATTCAGTATGTGGTTGAACCTACTAGAGAAAGTGCAAAACTTGACATGCTTTTGGGAAATAAGGCAGGGCAGGTGAGGTATTCGGCAAGGCTGGAAGGTATAGGAAATGCTGGATAACGAGAGAAGTTGAGATATTTGTCAAGAAAAAGAAGGAAGCATACATCGGGTATAGACAGCATGGATCAAGTGAATCCCTAGAGGAGTGTAAAGGCAGTAAGAATATTCTTAAGAGGGAGATCAGGAGGGCAAAAAGGGACATGAGATCGCCTTAACTCTATTTGGCAAGGCTAATCCAAAGGATTCTACAAATACGTTAAAGACAAAAGGGTAACTAAGGAGAGAATAGTACTCCCTAAAAGTCAGCAAGGTCATCTATGTGGAACTGCAGGAGATGGGGGAGATACCAATCGCGTATTTTGCGTCAGTGTTTACTGTGGAGAAGGGTATGGAAGCTAGAGAACATGGGGAAATAAATAGCAATGTCTTGAAAAATGTCCATATTACGCAGGAAGAGGTGCTGGACATCTTAAAACGCATAAAGGTTGATAAATCCCCAGGACCTGATCAGGTGTATCCTAGAACTTTGTTGGAAGCTAGGGAAGTGATTGCTGGGCCCCTTGCTGAGATATTTGTATCATCAATAGCCAGCAATGAGGTGCCGGAAGACTGGAGATTGGCTAACGTGGTGCTGCTGTTTAAGAAAGGTAGTAAGGAAAAGCCAGGGAACTATAGACCGGTGAGTCTGACATCCGTGGTGGGCAAGTTGTTGGAGAGAATCCTGAGGGACAGGATTTACATGTATTTGGAAAGGCAAAGACTGATTAGGGATAGTCAAACGTGGCTTTGAACGTCAGAAATTGTTTCACTAATTTGAGGTTTCTTTTTGAAGAAGTAGTGAAGAGGATTGATGAAGTAAGAGCGGTGGATGTGATCTATATAGTCTTCAGTAAAATGTTTGACATGGCTTCTCAAGGTAGACTGGTTAGCAAAGTTAAATCACATGGAATACAGGGACAACTTGTCATTTGGATACAGAGAAAACAAGGTGTAGAGCTGGGTGAACACAGCAGGCCAAGCAGCATCAGAGGAGCAGGAACGCTGACGTTTCGGGCCTAGACCCTCATTTGGATACAGAACTGGGTTGAAGGTAGAAGACAGAGGATGGTGGTGGTGGAAGGTTCTTTGCAGACTGGAGGCCTGTGACCAGCAGTGTGTCACAAGGACTGGTGCTGGGTCCACTGCTTTTTGTCATGTATATAAATGATTTGGATGTGGATTTAGGAGGTATGGTTAATAAGTTTGCAGATGACACCAAAATTGGAGGTGTAGTGGATAACCAATCAAGTACAACTGGACCATTGTGTTGAGGATGAGGTGCTGCATTTTGGAAAAGCGCATCAGGGCAAGAATTATACACTTAATGGTGAAGTCCTGGGGCGTGTTGCTGAACAAAGAGACCTTGGAGTGCAAGTTCATAGTTCCTTGAAAGTGGGGTCGCAGGTAGATAGCATAGTGAAGAAGGCCTTTGGTATGTTTGACTTTATTGGTCTGTGCATTGAGTATAGGAGTATAGGAGTATGGGAGGTCATGTTGTGGCTGTACAGGACATTGGTTAGGCCACTATTGGAACACTGTGTTCAATTCTGGTCTCCCTGCAATAGAAAATAGAATTTCATGATGTGAGCTATGAGTGGAAAGGGCAGACATTTTCCTTTAACTAAGTTGTGTGGTAGGCGGAGTTATCCTTTTAAATCGATACCTTTGCTAAAGCTTGCCTGCCCAACATTCATTAAACACTGTACAAAGGTTTCTCATGTTTGACTTAGAACTACACTACGGAATATGTTTTAACAGTATTCCCAGTAGTTAGTTCCAAAATGTTTTAGATTTGAATCCTAGAGTTGTTAGTTCTGTTCTAACAGCAAACTGTAGTCTGGTTTTGGGGTGGGGTAGGATTCTTGCTCATTCCTGGTTTTGATTTGTGTTTAAACAAAATGACAACATAGAACATCATGTGATAACATTCAGTTTTGATGTCTTGCATGTTAAACTACTCCTCCAGTACTAACTCAATAGGCGAGCATGTGAATATCAATTTAAAGAAAGTATTCAGTTTGTAGCTCTTCCCATCTCAGCCAAATATTGGAAATGGTAAGCATGGAAACATGAATAGGCAACATCATTCGTAAAGTAGTGTTAATGTATCCATTTAATTTTGAGAGTTTCACTTTAATGTTGCTTGCCACAGACTTCCTGTGCTGTGGCCTGAAATGCACACGACACTTTCTCAATAGATATAGTAGGAACTGCCGATGCTGGAGAATCTGAGATAATAAGGTGTAGAGCTGGATGAACACAGCAGGCCAAGCAGCATCAGAGGTATAGGAAAGCTGATGTTTCGGGTCTGGGTCTAGACCTGAAACGTCAGCTTTCCTACTCCTCTGATGCTGCTTGGCCTGCTGTGTTCATCCAGCTCTACACCTTGTTATCACACTTTCTCAATACTTCCTCTTCTGCTCTTGCCCTCTGATCTGAAGCCCATAATTCTTTCCCGCTAACCCGATTCCTGTTCCTATTGCCCAGTTTTTTGTTCATCTTTTCCACCATTAGGGACTTGATCATTTTCTGGTTCTTGGCTTCTGTTCTAAACTTGTGCTATGGTCCTGGGTGCCAACTAGTGGTAGAAGGAGGTTAGTACAGGTAGATCTGCGATTTCAACTGCTCCCTTCAGCGTAAAACAATGGTACTTTGCAATTTTTTAAACATTTACAGCATTTAAACTTTTATTTACATTAATATTTCAAGGATATTTAGGAATGTACAGCATTTCAATTTGAATTTTTAGAGAAGTCCTAATGTACAGAATTACAGTATTTATTTATTTGTAAGGTATTTCAGTGAAGAATGCATATGCTGCATAGGGGGTACAATAATTCAACCAGTACATGGGTTTTTGAAATATATCTTGTGTGGTAATAACCTCCTGCTTTAACTTTGATTCCTGTGAGAACTTGTGATTCGTGTGAAATCACAATTTTCAGGATGTAACTTAATGAAATTTACTGTATTGTTCTGAAAGAACACCACTTTGCTGCGTGACATAGGCAGAGTCGGTTTTTAGGAGTACCTCTATTTTAGCACAGGTCAGTATGGCATAAGGGGCACTGGGATTGCTGTTTTTGCAGCAGAAAAGTGGAATTATTCTGACTTCATCATGAAAAATCATTGTTATTAATTTTTATTTTCTCCCTGTTAACAACGTTTTTGTCTGCAGGAATTTGCTGGGGAAGATAGTGCTGACTTATTCTTGGAAGAGAGAGAGGCTGCTTTACGACAAGCCCAAGAAGAAAAGCATAAACTTCAGATGTCTGTTCCTGGTATTCTTAACCCACATGAAATTCCAGAGGAAATGGTTGATTGAAATAAATGGAGTAAACCAAGTTGTGCTATTGCTTCTGTTCAGCCACCATTAACGTAGCTTTGCAGAAAGTAATTGCACATCTATGTGTGTTGACCAAAAACAATGCCAATATATGTATATTAAATCCTTTTGTCACCTGGTAGCTCTTTTTACTTAGTATGCAATTTCTATAAGCAGTTTTCTTGTGTAATACCTTTTTTCCATTGTTATAAATTAAAAGTTTTGTCATCTTTGTTTAGATTTGCATGCAGTTGTATGAATTAAATCACTTCTTAAACATCACTTGCGCCCCATTTTATGGTTTCGGGAGGGGATAACAGAGGACAGCTGAAAAGTGGACTTTGCTTGTGCCTCTGCTTGCAAAGTGTACAACAGATATAGGAATTATTTTCTGTAAATGATCACCAATTTCTTAAATTGGGTGTGTGTTACTTTGTTGTAGCATAGCCTCTTTTTCGTTTGCAGCCTAGGAATTAAAGTGATCTGTGGGGAGGGGCAGGGGGGTGAAGTGTTCAAAAGGGTTGTCTGTCAGGCATGTCCCAGTGCTGCTTATCAATTGTATCCATGGGTAGTTGGAAGAAATGGTAATGCTTGACTTGAATTAATGCAATTCTAGCCAGATGGGTTTGCGGCAAGATCATGTGCATATCATCCCAGTGTAAAGCATCTTGAATGACTTGGGAACATAGTACACTTGGTTATTTTTTATGAATTTTTTTTGTCTATGTATGTGCTGTCGCTTTGTCGACAACAGCTTTTTGTTTTCCTCAATGAGGAGTGTTGCTCATTTGTGAGCCTTCATTAATTCTAAGTGAAAGTGGTTAAATATTTATCGAGTTAGCATAGGCTGCATCTTTATAAACAGCTCATGGAAATACTGATGGCTTTTGAGATGACTTGTACTAATTTACATTGTTTACCATGCTGTAGTGCTTCAAGAACACTACTTAAGAGCAAAATAAATTTGGTTTACATTTAAAATCTGTCTTCTAATTTTGATATTGCTTGTTTTTCTCTAAAATAATAAATTTGATCTGAATTTCTCAATTGTTTCACAGTGGCACTATCAAATTTTGACAGGTGTTTTAACATTACTGACATTTTATCCGTCGGCAGTTACGAACCACATTTGCTAGTGTTTGGTGCACATTGAATTAGATCTTTTGCTTTGGATGACACTACAACTTCAACTTCAAACTCAACTTATTGTTTCCTTTTCTTTGCTGTAATGTACTATTCTGCAGAATGCATTACTAAGATCTGTGATACAAAAACAGACCATTTAGCCCACTTTATCTGTAAGTTATGTTCACACTAGCTACCTCCTACCCTGCTTCCATTCAGCTGATCAGCACATCCTTCTATTTCTTCCTTACTCAACTTATCTGCCTTCTACCACTGATGCCATTCACCTCAATTGTTCAGTAGTAGTAAGTTGGCATTCTGACCTCTGCCTTTGCTTACCTACTTCAGTCACTGCAATGTATTTATCTAGCATTAAAATAATTTGAGTCATCTTAAAATTTCTTGAGTTACTTGAATTCTTTCTTGAATTCACTCTGTGAATTATCATAGCTGTAACCTCTGAGGTCAACTTTTGGAAAATGAAACTTTGGGCAGAAGCCATTTTTATCTGCCACATTAGAAGAAACGCATGCATGCACATAAGTCGAATTTTTATATATAATATAAAAATGTAATTCAACAACTTGGAAATAGATATAGAGAAGGTAAAAGATGTCAAGCTTGAAAGAAACAATGAAGACCACAATCTTGGAAAAGGGCTTAAGTTTGACAATTTTAACTGGTGCAATGATGGAGAAGTCAGAGGTGCTGTGGTTTTGGTTGATGTCATCGAGGGGCAGCATGCTAATGAGAACTAGGATGAAGAACTTGAGGATGGAAGTGACAATAGCCATTATGATGCAGGAACAGGAAGCAAATCGAAGTGATACTGTGGTCATGTTCGGATAGATTAGTGTTGTCCATCTGGGTGGGACAATTATGTTACAGTGCTTGCATGAAGGGACAGATTAAGGGAGGAAAAAGGACAGTGAACCTTAATGAACTGCTGCAGTGCATTTGGTATGGAAACATTTGCTATAAAATTTTTAAATCTGCATTTTTTTAAAAAATATGTTTTGACTTGGCCACAATAAAGAAGTAGTTCCTGGTCAGGAAACTTGGAGATAGTTGTGTTCTCAAGTGTCTGTTGTTTTTAGATGATGGAATGTATGGGTTTGGAAGGTGCTGTCAAGAAGTTTGGTAAGTTGCAGGAGTGTATCTTCCAGACAGGACTCTCAATCTCCACCAATGCAGTGGCAATATTGAATGTTCATTTGGTGGTGGATGGGAAGGTACTTAAACAAGTATTTTCTCATGAATGACGTCTAGCCTCTTGAATGTTGTTGGATCTGTACTCGAGCTTAGTATTTCATCACACTTTTGACTTGTCAATGATGGATAGGCTTTGGGCAGTCAGGAGGTAGGTTACTTGCCTCAGAATTTCTAGGCTGTAATCTGGTCTTAGCCACAGTTACTACTTATTTAGTCTCAAAATCTCACATCATTTCAAAATTGCAAAACTCACCAGCATCACCACTCTAAGTCTCTTCACAACTGACATCTCACAGCCCTGGTACTTTTTTTATAAAATTTCTTCTACACCACCTTGAAGGTCTTAATGTCCTCCCTCTGGTGCCCAGATTTTTTACACCTTAAATATGACTTCATTGCTTTTGTACTCCAGTCTATTATTAAAGCCAGAGATCACCCAAGCTACCTACCGGCTCCAAAGTTTTTCATACATACACCACCAAGTCTCGTTTTTTTCTGAACCATCTTGAAAATTGAATCATTTTAGTTTATACTTCATCTCATTCTATCTGTCGAACGACTGTTTTATACCTCTGCATGAAACTGTCCACCTGAAAGTCCAAATCACTGAGATCTGGAAAAAGGAAGGAAAGAATGGTGAACCAACCTCCTGGAGCTGGACTGGCATATCACTGTTCCAAAGTAGGTCAAGTATTATATATGTGGTAGCATGCCTTCTGTGGAATTGCTCACAACATAGATTTCTCAAGTTAGTGCCCTAGGCCCAACGTACATGCATAGAACATAAAATAGTACAGTCAGGAACAAGCCTTTGGCCCACTATGTCCATGCTGATCATGATGCCTTTCTTAACAAATCACAAGTGCCTGCACATGGTCCATACCCCTCTCTTTTTGCTTGTGTGTCTGTCCAAATGTTGCTATTGTCTCTACAACCACCTCCCTGGCAGCATGTTCCCAGCACCGACCACCCCCTGCGTAAAATACTTGCTTTGCACATCTCCTTTAAACATTCCCCCTTTCACCTTAAAGCTAAGCCCCCTAGTTTTTGACATTTCCACCCTGGGGAAAAAGACTATCCATGCCTCTCAAATTTTATGTACTTCTATCAGATTGCTCCTCAGCCTCCAATGCTCTAGCCAAAACAATCCAAGTTTCCAACTGATCTATATCCTGCTATATCCTTTGACAAAATTCCTCACTATCTACAACTTCACCAACTTTGATGTCATCTGCAAACTTTCTAATCAGATCACCTATATTTTCTATATATATATAAGCAACAAAGGTCCCAGCACTAATTTTTGTGGAACACCACTGGTCACAGGTCTCCAGTCAGAAAACCCCCCTCTACCACTACCCTCTGCATTCTATGACTGAGCCAATTTTGTATCCAACTTGCCAACTCACCACACGACTTAAACCTTTGGACCATTTGTCAGAGGGACCCTGTCAAATGCTTCAGTAAAATCCACGTAGAAACAGCATTTACTGCCCTAACCTCAGCAATTATCTTTGTCACTTCCTCAAAAAACTCAATCAAATATGTGAGATATGACCACCTCATGCTGTCTAATAAGTCCATTCTTTTCCAAATGCAAGGAAATCCTGTCTCTAAGCATCTTCAATAATTTCCCTATCACTGGTGCAAGTGTCATTGCCCTATAATTTCTTGGGTTACTGCTATTGCCCATCTTAGAAAAGGAACAACATTGGCTAGTCTGTGGCTAAAGAGGAGACAAAGATGTCAAGGCCCCAGCAATCTCCTCCCTTGCCTTCCTCAGTGTCCTGAGATAGATCCCATCAGACTCTGGGGACTTATCTACCTTAATGTTTTTCAAGACACCCAGCACCACCACCTCAATATCAAATTACCCTAAAATATCAACATACTCCGCGCTAATCTTACCATCATCCATGTACCTTTCCACAGTGAATACCAATGCAAAGTACTTGTTACGGACCTCCATCAAAGTTTTGGCAAAGATCTACAGCTCAGGTTCTGGGTGAGGTTATTTACCTGGCTTTCGTTCTCCGATGAAGCGGTGTTATTATACTCTGCTTGGAATTTATACTGTTTGGTCCGTTATGGTGAGTGGTGTCATTTTGGTTTTGATCTGTATACGCATATACAAACCCATACAGATCAAAACTGGAAATGACACTACTCACCATAATGGACCAAACGGTATAAATTCCAAGCGGAGTAGAATAACACCGCCTCATCGGAGGCTCCACTGATGATGTCACCTAGCATGGTGACAAAATGTCTGAACGAAAACAAGCCAGCTTGGCGAGCAAGTCAACAACCAGACCTCCACACTTTCTCTGGCTCCATATATAAACTCCCTGCATTGTCCTCAAGTGAAACTACCCTTTCCCTAGCTGCCATCTTGCTCCTAATGTATGTATAGAATGCCTTGGGATTGTCCTTAATCCTACTTGCCAAGAATATTTCATGTCCCCTCTTAGTCCTCCTAATCCCTCTTTTAAGCTCTTTTTCCTTTATATTCCTCAAGGTCCTTGTCTGATTTCAGTTTTCAAAATTTTACATATACTTCTTTTTCTTTTGACTAAATATTCAATATTTCTTGTCATTTGGGATTCCTGAATTCTGCCATCCTTGTCTTTCATCCTCCCAGGAACATGCTGGTCCTGAATTCTAATCAACTGGCTTTTAAAAGATTCCCATGTCAGATGCGGATTTATCCACACAGCTGCCCACAATCCAATTTCACCAGTTCCTGCTTAATACTGTTGTAATTAGCCTTCCCCCAATTTAGCATTTTCACTGAGGACCAGTCTTATCTTTATTCCTAACCATCTTAAAACCTACAGAATTATGATCACTGTCCCCAAAATGCTCTTCCATTGCAACTTTGATCACCTGGCCAGGCTTATTCCCCAATACAAGGTCTAGTACAGCCTCTTCTCTAGTTTGACTATCTACATATTGTTTCAAGAAACCCTCCTGGATGCTCCTAACAAATTCTGCACCATATAAGCCCCTGGCACTAAGGGAGTGCCAGTCAATTTAGAGGAAGTTAAAATCATATAATACAACAACCTTCAGAGATAGCAGGAACTGCAGATGCTGGAGAATCCGAGACAATAAGGTGTAGAGCCGGATGAACACGGCAGGCCAAGCACCATCAGAGGAGCAGGAAGGCTGACGTTTCGGGCCTAGACCCTTCTTCAGAAATAGACCTACTGACCTTCTTCAGACCTACTGCTCTGGTTCTGAAACCACTGCCACATTGGTTTAAACTATCCTGAGTGGCACAAGCAAACCTCCCTGTAAGGATATTGGTGCCCCTCCTGTTTAAGTGCATCCTGTCCTTCTTGTACAGGTCCTTCCTACCCTGGAAGAGATCCCAATGATCCAGATATCTGAAGAAGGGTCTAGGTACGAAACGTCAGCCTTCCTGCTCCTCTGATGCTGCTTGGCCTGTTGTGTTCATCTGGCTCTACACCTTGTTGTCTCTAATACAACAACCTTGTTTTTACATATTTTCATGATCTGCTTGCATATCTGTTCCTCTATCTTCTGCTGGCTATTGGGAGGTCTATAGTATAACCCCTTCATAGTAATTGCACCTTTCTTATTCCTGAGCACTATCCATATTGCCTCACTGGATGAGCCTTCCAAGATGTCCTCTTTTAGTGCATCTGTGAAACCTCCCCCACCCTTTTTAGATCCCTCTTTATCATGTCTGAAACTTTGAAAACCTGGAACATTGAGCTGCCAGTCCTGCCCTTCTCCCAGCCAAGTTTCTATAATGGCTACAACATCGTAGTTCCATGTACTAATCCATGCTTTAAGCTCATCTGCCTTACCTGTTACACTTCTGAAATTGAAATAAATACATTTCAGACTGCCAGTCAACTGTTCATTAACCTAGCCCTACATGTTTTTCCAGTTAGACTTACTTGACCTACCTGGTACCTTCTTCTCAATCACTCCACATGCTGACCTACTGCTCTGGTTCTGAAACCACTGCCACATTAGTTTAAACTATCCTGAGTGGCACAAGCAAACCTCCCTGTAAGTGCCCCTCCTGTTTAAGTGCATCCTGTCCTTCTTGTACAGGTCCCTCCTACCCTGGAAGAGATCCCAATGATCCAGATACCTGAAGCCTTCCCACTTACATTAACTCGAGCCACACTGTGATCCTGAGATTACAACCCTAGAGGTCCTGCTTTTCAACTTTCTACCTAAATCCCCAGATTCCCTTTGCAGGACCTTATCTGTCTTCCTGCCTATGTCATTACTACCAATATGGACCATGACCTCTGGCTGCTCACCCTCCAGTTACAGAATATCCTGTGCTTGGCACCAGGAAGGCAACATACCTTCCTGGGAGTCTCCCTCCTGGCCACAGAAATGCTTATTTATGCCCCTGATTATATAGTCCCCTATCACAACTGCTTGCCACACTTTGACCCTCCCTGCTGTACAACAGCACCAGTTATGGTATGACTGATGGCTGCTACTTCTGCTTTCCCCTGAGATGAACCACCCGCCCCGTCTCAACAACAGTATCCAAAATGGTATACTTTGAGTGGGGAATAGCCACAGGAGACTCTTGCACCACCTGTCTGTCCCTACTGGCAGTCATCCATTTGTCTGTCCCTAAAACTCCTATCTATAAAACATTCTGCCTCTTATATGCTCCTCAGTGAGTCCAACTGGTCCATGTAATCTGACAGGAGCTGCAGGTGGACACTTCCTGCAGACATAATCGTCAGGGCTATTTGACTTTTCCCTGATATCTCACATCTCACAGGGAGAGCATACCACTCCACTAACTGCTGTTACTACCCCTCTAGTAACCATTAGATTTAAAGAACTCTCAAGGACGCTAGGTGCTGATCACTTCCTGATGGGCTTGTAAAGAAAAACATGTTTGACCACAAGTTTCTCTACGAAGGACAGGTGATATGGAATGGTTCAACTACTTGGAGCGGTCCGTGGCAACGAGGTCAGTCCCATCCTTCGTAACACCGGGGACAGGTAGAACCTTAGTATGTAGTGACACTTGGTGTTAGAGTACTGACAGTCGATGCACAATTTGATGCAGCTGCACACAAAGATGGACATCAGAATGAAGGCAACATTCCATACCTTCTTTCCCTCCCCACCCCACTTACCCACAGTTTTGTACATGGAGTCCCTGCAGATATGGTCCATCTTAGACCTCCAGATTAAAGGGAAGATGGCTTGGGTGACTGAAACAGCACAGTTTTGGGGGATGGGCCAGACCTCTGGCACATACAACTCTTCTGTTTTTTTTGGCCTGGGGGAGGGAAACACTATTGTAATGTAATGTTTGGGATTTCATCGTTCTTTGATACCCTGTCCTCTGCAATCCCGTTCTCAGTTGTAGTGAGCAATCTGACTTCTCCCAGAATCCTCCTCAGTCACTTCTCACTACTGCCCGCTGTTCACCCATATTTACCTACTTCAATGACTTTCCCTCCATCATAAGGCCAAAAGTGGTGATGTTCGCCAATGATTGCACATGGTTCAGCACTATGCACAACTTTTCAAATATTGAAGTGCTCCTTGTCCAAGTACAACGAGACCTGGACAATATCCAGACTTGGGCTGAAAATAGGCATGCTACAGAAAAGCCAGCAATGACCATTTCCAATAAGAGACAATCTAACCACAATCCTTTGACATTCAATGGTGTTACCGTCACTGAATCCCTCACTACCATCAACTTGGGGGTTATCACTGACCAGAAACTGAGTGGACTAGACCTAGAGCAGGTAGAGGCTGGGAATACTGCAGCAAATAACTCACTTCCTGACTCCCCAAAGCCTGTCCACCACCTAAAGGCATAACAGTGTAATGGAATACTACCCATTTGCTTGGATGATTGTAACTCCAAAAACATTTAAGAAGCTTAATACCATCCAGGACAAAGCAGTTCACTTGATTGGGACCACATCCACAAACATTTGCTCCCTCTACCACCAACAATTAATAGTAACTGTATGTACTATTTACAAGATGCACTGCAGAAATTCACAAAATTGACCACTTGCATCTAGAGGACAAGAGCAAGAGATATATGGCTACACCACAACCTTCAGGTTCCCCTCCAAACAACTTACCATCCTCATTTGGAAATATATTGCCATTCCTCCAGCATCTTTTAATGAAAGTCTTGGAATTCCTTTCCCAACAGCATTGTGGATCTACCTCCTCCACGCGGCTCCTCAAGAAGGCAGCTCACCATCACCTTCTCAAGAGCAACTAGGGACAAGCAAATAAAGCTGGCCAAGCTAGCAAGGCGCACATCCCATGAATGAATTTTATAAAACGTAGTGATATATTTTATGCTGACAAGGATGAGTTACATTCAAGAAACAAAACCCAGTTACTAAATAAATAAAACATGCAGACTTCATGAGGGCACAGTCAGAATTTAATTGCGATTGGAACATTTTGACCCAAAATGAAATGTATGGGTTTCCTTAGTTTTAATCAAAAGTAACTTGTAACATTTAATTGCACTATTGTAGACTTGCATGAATGTGTTTTCTATTGGGACGGGGTTGTATATTATAGATTTTTGGCTTTTTATTAAAAAGATTATTGAAAGAAACTTAACATCTGTCCTGGAAAGATCTACAGGATAACTATATGCTCGTGATTGCTGAAATAGTGAACAAAATTTCAGACAACCATTAATTTTTTAAGCAAACCTATCATCTTGATTTATATGATACAAGAGCCAAATAAATAATCAAATATAACTAAAGTTTCAGACATTAGGAGCACAAAAGCAGACCCCTTGACAAGCAAGAATAAAATTTGAAACAAAAACAGAAGTAGCTGTTTCAGAGATAGTAGGAACTGCTGATGCTGGAGAATCTGAGATAACAAGGTGTAGAGCTGGATGAACACAGCAGGCCAAGCAGCATCAGAGGAGCAGGAAAGCTGACGTTTTGGGCCCAGACCCTTCTTCAGAAATGGGGGAGGGGAAGGGGGTTCTGAAATAAATAGGGACAGAGGGGGAGGTGGATAGAAGATGGATAGAGGAGAAGATAGGTGGAGAGGAGACAGACAGGTCAAAGAGGCGGGGATGGAGCCAGTAAAGGTGAGTGTAGGTGGGGAGTTAGGGTGGGGATAGGTCAGTCCAGGGAGGACGGACAGGTCAAGGGGGCGGGATGAGGCTGGTAGGTAGGAGATGGGGGTGGGGCTTGAGGTGGGAGGAAGGGATAGGTGGGAGGAAGGACAGGTTAGGGAGGCGGGGAAAGCTGGGCTGGTTTTGGGATGTGGTAGGGGGAGGGGAGATTTTGAAACTTGTGAAGTCCACATTGATACCATCGGGCTGCAGGGATCCCAAGCGAAATATGAGGTGCTGTTCCTGCAACCTTCGCTCGGTTCGCACTAAACAACTGCACCTCCCAGTTGTGAACCATTTCAACTCCCCCTCCCATTCCTCAGACGACATATCCATCTTAGGCCTCCTGCAGTGCCACAACGATGCCACCCGAAGGTTGCAGGAACAGCAACTCATATTTTGCTTGGGAACTCTGCAGCCCAATGGTATCAATGTGGACTTCACAAGCTTCAAAATCTCCCCTCCCCCTACCGCATCCCAAAACCAGTCCAGCTTGTCCCCACTTCCCTAACCTGTCCTTCCTCCCACCTATCCCCTCTTCCCACCTCAAGCCGCACCCCCATCTCCTACCTACTAGCCTCATCCCGCCCCCTTGACCTGTCCGTCCTTCCTGGACTGACCTATCTCGTCCCTACCTCCCCACCTACACTCACCTTTACTGGCTCCATCCCCGCCTCTTTGACCTGTCGGTCTCCTCTCCACCTATCTTCTCCTCTATCCATCTTCTCTATCCACCTCCCCCTCTCTCTCTATTTATTTCAAAGCCCCCTTCCCCTCCCCCATTTCTGAAGAAGGGTCTAGGCCCGAAATGTCAGCTTTCCTGCTCCTCTGATGCTGCTTGGCCTGCTGTGTTCATCCAGCTGTACACCTTGTTATCTCAGAAGTAGCTGTAAAAGCTTCCTGAGAAAGAGTCACTGGACCCAAAACGTTAACTCTGATTTTTCTTCACAGATGTTGCCAGACCTGCTGAGCTTTTCCAGCAGCTTCTGTTCCTGATTTACAGCATCTGCAGTTCTTTCGGTTTTTAATAATAACATTTGACTGATCAGTTGCAAGTAAAACTCAAACAAAGCCTTTTGGAAGTTACAGCTAGTAAACCAGGAGGGGGAATAAGTACCCAAGAAATTCTGGTTTCAGGTCATAACTCATCCTTTTTAAAAAAAATTCTGTTTGTCAAGTTATAAACTTTGAAGTCATTTGGCAATACTATTCAAATATTCTAGACTTTTTTCATTTTTTTTATTAATTCATATTGGCTCGTGTGTAAATTTAAAAGCTCCATCAAATATCTGAACACGAAATATGTTAAATCAGTAAAAATAAGGAAGGAAAAGTGAATTACAAATAATGAACATGAGGAAGATTACAAATAATGAATAGGAGGAAAATGCCAAATAAAAATAGAAAATGTGAGAGAAACTCAGTAGGTTTGGCAAAATCTGTGGAGACAGAAACAGAGTTAACGTTTTGAGTCTGATTTGAAAAAAATGACAACTATCTCCAGGGGCTCTCTCTTGTAATCAAGATACTGCAGCTGTCTCCTTCCTCTGTCCCAAATTCAGGTCAAAACGAACTTTCAAAATGGAAAAACACCTGCTCTACAGAGCTCAAATAAAATCCTAACATTAGTGAAATCACTCTTGAATAATATTTCTTTCATTTTTGACGTGAGTAAATTCACAGTCTGAAAGAATCAAGTGTAATACATTGCAATCACTTGCTTATATGCATGGATAAAAACGTGATGGTACCATAGCCAAATGGACAATTTGCCTTAAGTAAACAAAAGGATATAATTTTACAGTATTAGAGTGCATTTCAGAATTTGTTGTGTATCATAGATCAGGGAACATGCTTCTTTGCTTGGAAAGATTATTTATAACCACGTAATTTGTTTTTTTAAATCTCCATCTGACCCCCTTTAAGTATGTATCATTCCTTGTTTGGGAGACCAACACAGTACAACCTAGTGATATCACTTTGGAGTTCTCAATCTCCTAAATTTTTAAAAAATATATTTTATTCATAAAAACAAAAATCCTTATGTATGTACATAGTCACTAAAGCAGTTCAGATCTATAGAGTCTTTGGGTACAGAGAAGATAACAACAACTATAAGAGTTTGACTTTCTTCATAGTTACAACTAATCTAAAGGCATTTCTCAATTATGCCATATACTAGGAACTATTTACATGTATCTGATGCACCGGGAGAATCCGATAACTGAATGGACCCCCATTATACTTCGGTAGAAAGACCTTAGACAGTGGTCCTTCTCCACTGTGTCCCTTAGCACATAGTCCTGAACCTTGGAATTTGCCACTCTGCAATACTCAGTCAGGATCAATTCTTTCAACTGGAAGACCAGTGCGTTTTAGGCAGACCAAAGAATGTCTTTCACTGAGCTGATGGCCCTCCAGGTGCAGTTGATATTTGTCTCGGTGTGCATTCCCCAGAGAGCAAACTGTAGAGCACACAGTTCTGTGTCATTGAGCTGCTTGGGAAGAAACTTACCAAAAACAACTACATCTTTTTCCAGACTTTCTTTGCATAGACACATTCCAGCAGATATGTGACAGTCTCATCATCCCCACAGCCACTTTGAGGGCAGCGTGTGGTGTGCAGACAGTCCGGGTATATGTTAAGAATCTCACAGGTAGTGCCCTTCTCACCACCAGCCAGTCTTGGTGCTTGTTGGAAAGTTCTGGTGATGAGATATTCTGCCAAATGACTTTGACAGTCTGCTCAGAAAACAACCCAATGTGCCCTCCTTTTCCAAAGGGTCTCAAGGATGCTATGTGCTGACCATGTCCTGATAGGCTTGTGGTCAAAGATAGTTTTCTTCACAAATTTCTCCACGAAGGACAGGTGATATAGAACAGTTCAACTACTTGGAGTGTTCTGCAGCAACAAGGCCAGACCCATCCTTCATAACACCGGGGACAGGTAGAACATCAGTACATAGGGACACTTGGTGTTTGCATACCGAGGGTCTATGCACAGTTTGATGCAGCCACACACAAAGTGGCCATCACGATGACGGCAACATTGGGTACGTTCTTTCCCCCTTTGTCTAGTGCTTTATACATAGTGTCCCTTTGGACCTGGACCATCTTCGACCTCCAAATGAAATAAAAGATCAGAAGTCACAGGACACCAGTTATAATCTAACAGGTTTATTTGGAATCACAAGCTTTCAGAGTGCTGATCCCTCGTCAGGTGACTTCTGACCTCGTCTATCCCAGTCCAGCACCGGCACCTCCACATCACAGCTACAATCAACACAAAATAAAAGATGGCTCAGCGCAAGTCTGGGGAATAGGCCAGACTTGTGCCACATACAACAACGAGAGGATCTCACACCTGATGACCAGGTTTTTATCTGTAATGGAGAGGGAGCGATGCTCTCATCTGCCCAGTTTCTGCCTCACTGTGATGATACGCTCTTCCCAAGTTTTGGCACAAGCCCTAGCTCCTCCGAACAAAATACCCAGCATCTTCGGGTAATCTGTCTTGATGGTGAAGGGGATTAAGGCCCAGTTCCCAAAGAACATGGCCTCGCTCTTGTTTCAATTTACCTTGGCACCTGAGGCCACTTCAAACTGGTTGCAGGCGCTCATGTGGATCCGAGCAGAAAACGACATCATCCAGGGGCCTCCAAATGTCTGGAATAGTTACCTCTCTCAAAAGCACATCCTTCCTGCTGGACTCGGCAAATTCATTAATTCACTGATGGTCCTTTGCAGATGAGGATGAATCGCTTCCACTCTCAGAGTGAGTCCATGGGTAGCTGTACAGACCGATGTGGCTTCCTTTCCAGGTCCCAATCTTCATCCTGAGGGTGTGGAAGGTGCCTTTGCAAGAGTTCTTTTAACATGGAGAAACCGTCGCACATGGACATGGCAACGCAAGGTCCTGGTCCAGTGTCGAGGGGGTTCCAAGACAACTGGAGATCTGGCACTGTTGTTTGGCCTTATATTGCCTGCAGCTGACTGCAGTTTGGCACTGGGCAGCACCTCCTGCTGGGGCAGTGTGAGGTGCAAGGTGAGAAGGCTTAGCAAAAGTCTTGCTACAACACACAAACAAGGCAGGAGAAAGTGGGCAGCCCTGCCTGATCCCAGATCCAATCGGGAAGCTAATGTGGTATACTGTATCCGCTGTTCCCGATGTGGCCTCCTTTACATCGGGGAAACGAAGCGGAGGCTTGGAGACCTCTTTGTGGAACACCTACGCTCAGTTCGCGACAAACGAACTCCCCCTCCCATTCCTTGGACAACATGTCCATCCTGGGCCTCCTCCAGTGCCACAATGATGCCACCTGAAGGTTGCAGGAACAGCACCTCATATTTCGCTTGGGAACCCTGCAGCCCAATGGTATCAATGTGGACTTCACAAGCTTCAAAATCTCGCCTCCCCCTACCGCATCCCAAAACCAGCCCAGCTCATCCCTGCCTCCCTAACCTGTCCGTCCTTCCTCCCACCTATCCACTCCTCCCACCCTCACCTCCTACCGACCAGCCTCCTCCCACCTCCTTGACCTGTCCAACCTCCCTGGACTGACCTATCCCCACCCTAACTCCCCACCTACACTATCCCTTACTGGCTCCATCCCCACCTCTTTGACCTGTCTGTCTCCTCTCTACCTATCTGCTCCTTTATCCATCTTCCATCCGCCTCCCCCTCTCTCCCTATTTATTTCAGAATCCCCTTCCCCTCCCCCATTTCTGAAGAAGGATCCAGACCCGAAACGTCAGCTTTCCTGCTCCTCTGATGCTGCTTGGCCTGCTGTGTTCATCCAGCTCTACACCTTGTTATCTCATGGTTAAAGAACTTCTTTGCATGTGTCCAGTTCTG
This sequence comes from Rhincodon typus, assembly GCF_021869965.1. Classification (NCBI taxonomy): domain Eukaryota; kingdom Metazoa; phylum Chordata; class Chondrichthyes; order Orectolobiformes; family Rhincodontidae; genus Rhincodon; species Rhincodon typus. Next base: position 7,068 of record NW_025967793.1, on the reverse strand, counting down.
GCCACCAAGAAACTCGGAAGACATTCAGGTACCAGAGGTAGTGAAGTGAAAAGCCGACTTGTACAAGTAAAAGCAAAATGCTGGGAATCTGAAACAAAACAAAGTGCTGAAATACTCAAGTGGAATCTGCATAGAGTGAAAGAGTTATGACTGTGTCTGTAGTGCCAACCATCTGAGTTATGAGAATAGACTGGAGATACTCAGACTTTTCAGCCTTAATTGAAGTATCAAAAATGATCTTATATAGAGGTATACAAATAGAGTGAACAAAATGGAAAAAATTCACACCACTGCTACAACTTGAATTCACAGCAGGATAAAGGATTAAATTTGCATTATTGTAAACCGGTAATCAACATCTGGAATGGACTTCTATTGGTGGTAAGAAACAACTACTTGTAACAACATTGATAGTGGAGGTGAGGAGAAATATTGATATGTATGGTGCTCTTAGTTGGATGAATTAATTTTAAAAATAGCTATCTTTTTTGGCAAGTATGTTGAACCCTTGTTTCAATAAAACACATTGCTTGTGGGGTTGTCACTTTCTCCAAATGAAGCACTCATTCTGTCTGTCAAAAACAAACTTATTGGGAAGCAGAAGCAAATTTAGGCATGGGGATTTATTCTGTTGACCTCAAAACATAAAATTTGCCAAATCTTTAGATGGGCAAATTGAAAATACTAGCATTCCAAAACCTGACTCTGTCTCTCGAAAAAGATGGAGTATGAAATATGTTAAAATACCACATTTCTTATTGTTATTATTTGTTACATTATGCCCAATTATCTGCGGACAATATCATTGTTATATGACTTCAAGATCTTTATGCAAATATTATGTAATGTTTAAAAAGGGACGTTATTATGGTCCCAGCAATGAGAATACCAGACTTTGTCAAATTTGTTTTCTTTTTGTCCCCAACTTCATCTTCTTCTGGGACTGTCCTGAGCTCTAAGTTCCCAGAGGCTCTTAACAACATTACACATGCTGTGTTTTTGCAACATTACAGTTCCAAACTGTATTTAGCTCCTAATTTAGCAAACACACAGATAAATTACAACCAGAGAATCTGCTTAAGCTCTATTCATCTCAGCTCCATACCCACGTAGCCTGTTCTGTGATATTCGTAACATGATTTAATTATAATTAATTCTTTGATTTGATGAAGTAAATGGTTTCATAACTACTAAGTTCACTGAATGTTTTTCGTGAATTTAAACTTAACTCCCAAAACAAAAAATCTCTATGGAATGTCATCACTGTAAGCAGAGTAGACACATGATTTATTTGATAGATTTTAATGACCTAAACTTGGGTGTAGAGGGGAAAATTTCACAATTTGCAGATGGCAATTTTTACAACTATGGTGAATGGAGAGGAGGATCATGTTAATTTTCATGAGGTCATAGGTGGGCTGGTGGAAAAGCAAGGAAGTAGCATTTTAAATTCAATGCAGAGTAATGTGATTTAATTTGCTCAGAGGGATGAGGAAAGGTAATATAAAGCGTACAATTCCAAAAATCGATACATGAGCAAAGGGAGTTAGGGGTAACTGCTCAAATTGTTGAAAGTGGCAGGCAAGGTCAGGAAAGCAGTCAATCAAATTTTATAAACGTAGGCATAGAGTGTGAAAGTAATGGAAGTTATGATAAAACTGGATAAAAAATGCTGGTTCAGCCTCACGTGGAATTTGGTGTCCACTTCTGTAGCTTGGCAATTAACAGCTCCTTCTGATAATCTCTTAAGGTGCAAAAATTGATGAAAGCTTGCAACTCTTCTACTTTAATCGTCTTTTGTAATGCTGATAAGTTTACATATTTGAGAAACTTTCTCCCCTGAAGTCAGTATGCACTTGCAAATGTCAGTATCCTGCTCCTTCTCTTAAATTGGTATAATTCACAGGTCCCTCAGAACTCTATCATGTGCAATGTTGTGACATCAGCTGCTGATTACCGCTTGTCTGCTTCGACTGCTGTAACCTACTGCACTGAAAAACACATTTCTTAAAAACAAAGATCACACCTATGACATAGGTTTTTGCCAAAAAGACTCCCCAAATCTAAGTTCTTACATCTTGTAACAATTTCATGAATGCTTCATTAATATATAAAGGCAGTTTTCATGGGTGAAGGTCCTGGGTTTATCAGGTCAGTTTTGCCTTAATCAAAAAGGGGATTGGGATTAACATTTGCAAAGAATATGGGCCACATTGATGCTATAGCTCCAAACCTGTAGGTGTATTTACTTTTCTAAAATTTATAGATGCATACTTATTTTAATGGTCTGCTGTCTGTGTAATAAACAAGTCAATGTGTATGTCAAGTTTTTCATGTACCATGGAACATTGCAAAGGAGAACTTGGCCAGGATCTGAAAAGCTTTTGCTTTTAAATACTGACTTCTTTAAATTGAATGTATTGTTGCTAAAAGACCAGCTACAGTTCTGGGCATCAGATTTTCATTCATTGGTGGTCCTTCGCAATGAGGATAACACTCTTCCACCCTCAGGATGAGTTTGTAGGTGACCATCTTAAGAGTGGAGAAGGTGCCTGTGAAAGAGTTCTTTTAACGTGGTGAAAACATCGTGACAGTGCAGGAAAGATTCACAACAGTGGTTCCAAGATGAAGAATTTCAGAAACGTTGTTTGGATTGGATAACCTGGGACTGTTTTCCTTGAAGTTGAGGTTGAGAAGAAATTTGATAGAGGTGTACAAAGTCACGAAGAGTCTGGGCAGAGTAGGCAGGAAGAAACTGTTTTCATTGATGCAAGAACTGAGAACAAGAACTTGTTTAAGGTTGGCAAAATAAGCAAGAATAACATGATTAAAAAAATACATTAAGTGGTTAGGGTCTCGAATTCATTGCCTAAAAGTGGTGAAGGACAGACTGAATGTTACTTTCAAACGAGAATGGGATCATTATCTGAAAATTAAAAAAAAATGTAGGAGTACGTGAACAGGTAGTAGAATGGAGCTTGCTCTTGCAGCGCATGCGCAGGCACGGCGGGCCAAACCTCCTGTACTTTAATCACTCAATGATTTTACGTAGGTTTTATAAATCGAGCCAATTTAACACTAAATCAATTACCTTTGAAAGGCAACTATCAAATTTCTGCAGGAAACAGGTCATTAATTTCAATCGGAGTTGCACAGCTTTTGGACGGACAGCACCAAATGATTTTTTTTAAAAAAACATCCACGCCACCAGGGATTGATTGCACCACCAACAGAGACAGGGCTCGAGTTTGCTGAGCTGAATGAGTGGTCTTTTGCCCTTTTCTGTAAATACGTTCATCTGAAAATGAAAGTTAACTGTTTTGCCAGCGAAAGCTTCAGCTTAATAAGCGAACGAGCAACGAGGGAAATAGCACCATTAACAGCACAAGTCCTGTTTTATCCGGTTATAATTTCTTTCTGAGACACACAACCACTCACATTTCTCTCCGTCGTTTATCAGGCTGGGCGAGGTTAGGTACGTTGCCGTGGCAATGACATGTGACCGCGTGCGCCACCTGTGGCAGGGAGGGGTGGCCATCTTGGGCGCTGCGTGAGGTGCTCGACGCAGGGAAAGGATCCGATTGTTGGCGGAAACATCCGAAGCTGCTCGTCGGACTTGTCCAAATCAAAATGGCGCGGAGGTTCGAGCTGGTCGTTGTGGTGCGGATCGGTTAATTTGCATTCAGATTTTTTTTCTCCCTTTCCTTCCCTTCCCCCTCCCTCAGCACCTTTTCAAAACAACGAACGGTCGCAGAACAAACAATTGAACTTAACAAGAAGCTGTAGGGCAGATAAATGGTTAAATTAGTGAAAGATGTGCGAAAACTGTGCAGAGCTGCTTGACGTGTTAAATGCAAGTAAGTGGTAAAATTATCTCCTCATTGCTGCATAGGCCTGTAGGTATTTGTGTGAAAAATAATAATCTGCAGTAATGCATAGCCATTGGTTCCGGCCTATGTGTCTTTAGCTTTCATGCAGGCCTAGACTCTCTTAAAAGTGCTCCGGTCATTCAAAGCATTTTGTATTGAAATGTTTCTTTCCTTCCTTGCCATCAAGATCTGTGATGTACAGTAGTTAGTGTTTACTTTAAGTTTTCTATAATATTATTAAATGAATTCGTGCATAAATGGTTTAGAGCTTTTGTGGCCTAATGTCAGGCTGACGAGGATAGACTGATTTTGTTTTACTCAAATGCCTAGTATAATGCGTATCAGTTACACATTGAGTACTATAATTTAATATTTCTGGAAAAATGTGTTATTGATACTAAATTGAGATGTATGCATTGCTTTACAGATTCTAGAATTGGCAGCTAAACTGTATGGAGGGAATAGGTAGATTTTAGGATGAACTTCGATGTCACTTTGTGACTATTGATTAATAGCTGATGAGGATATTTAATCAGTTTGTATCATTGGAAGATGAATTTGTTTTTATTTGAATAATAACTTTGCAGACTTGCTGACACTGATGTTTAAAATTGTTGGTCTTAGTAAGTGCACACACCTTGATCTCTTTTAGATTGTCACTTAGGGATACTTACAGTCCACTTTGGAAAGTGGTGAGCAATACACTGGCTGTGTTGAGTAAATTTGTTTGTTGGTTCTACATATTCATCTTAGTTCTTGTAGGAAATGAAGTTAGCAGAAAGTTACCAGCATATAATTATCATTTCACTTAGTTATGTGTTATCCATATACTTCCTTGCATATTGAATGAGACAACTGAATAATTGAAAAATGTTTTTGTTAACAATAAGCAACAGAATTGAAGATTCCTAATACATTAGTAGTTACGCCTTCCTTTTGGGCAGATTTTATCCAATAGGTTTTACTTTCTGTAAATTGTGACAAAAGATTTGCTCTCCTTAGAATTCTCTCATTGGGTGCTAATGAAGATCACTTGAGATAATTGGACATCTTACTAGAATTCTTTAACAGCAGCTAATGAAAAACGCATTGATAGCTGATTTTTGTAGATGTGAAGGTCTAAATTTAAAATAAATCATTATTGATTGCATCTGAAACTCCACCTGCTTATATTTTCATGTCAAGTCTTTAATTTGTTTGTACCCAATCAATAGACCAGATTAATAAACCATTACATATGGTACTGTGGACTGTTCCATGTGATATTAGTGATAATAGCTATGTTCTGTAACTGTATTCTGTTGTACTGCATAAGAAATCGGGTTTGTTTTCTACATGTATGTCTTTATTACAACAAAGCAGATTATGGAGAGATGTAACAAAAATATTTAAAATTATGACCAGTTGGAACAGGCTGGATGCAAGCAGACTATTTCCACTAGTTGAGGAGTAAAGGATGAAATGTCAAAGATACACAATTTAAATGCAAAAGAGTTCAGAAGAAACTTCCACAGAATTGTGAAGCTATGTAATTTGCTTTCAGGCTTGATGGTTGAGGCAGAAACTGTCAAAATTCAAGATCAGTTTGAAAGATGAATGAGGGAGAAGAGTGGGTAAATGTGACTAGAATGGTTCACTTGCATGAAGGATATGCCTATGTAGATATTTTCTAATCAACCTTTTCGGAGGTATTAGGACAACTTTTCTAGAACAGATGGGACTTGGACCCAAGCCTCCTGATTCAGAGGAGGGACACTATCATTGCGCTACAGAAGCCCAGCCAGTGTATACTAGTTGGGCCAAGCGATCTATTCGTTTTTGTTGCACCCTCTGTAGTGTGCTTGTTAAGCCTCATACAATATTAGATTTCAAAAACTATATTCAATACCAACAGTTGCTTCGTAGGGCACAATTCAATAAAGGTGAAAAACAAGGCATATTGCCAAAGCTTTTTGTTTTGCACGGATCAAGGTGAATGCAAGAGTACCAAATTTCAAACATGAACAGCTTGTTCTACAGGAGAAAGGGGTACTGATTGTTTGGCAGTCAATTCTGATGTGTTGAGATACTCTGACCAACAAGAACGAAAGGCTTCTCAAGCTCCAAGGTAATCAAAAAAGGTTGCAAGACCTGAGCATTTTCCTGTTGTGCTTACAGTGGAAAGGCCTCTGCATGTGACTGTGTGTCCCTGTCAAGTGTAAATGAACCATGTTATGAGTTTTATTTATTTTCTTAAATTGGCTTTTAGTGTAGCTACTAGCACACAAGATTGGGCAGCACTGGCTGTATAATTTTAGAATTGCATCTGACTTGTTCTGTTTTGCAAGGACAGACTAGTTGTGAATGATCTGTATTCTGCTTGTTTTGAGCAACAGAAGATACATGCTGTTTGATTTGATCAGTTAGAGATATGTGCCTGGCATTGCGCATTCTGAACTTCATATGTTGCTCAATTTTATGGTGATGGCAGCATCCTGCTGGAAAATGCCACTTGCATTGCTACTACATAGGAGTGTGAAATAGACTGCTTCGTCAATTGCTCAAATTTTTATATACTCTTATCTTTCCAGGGTAATTTGGATTAGAGGTTTTGCATCTGAAAGTGGAGTCCTTTTGGTCCACTTGCAAATTTTGCTTATTTCATGAAATGGTCTGATCAGGATAGCCGTTGTCCTGCATAATACCTTTGCACTGCAGTTCTGTGTCAGCCTTCAACGGTGAGCAAATAGCTAGGTCCCTATTTGCAAGATTTCTGAAAAGTCATTCTTCCAGTTTGTGGTGGTATATGATTCTAATATGTAAATTGACCAGTGAAAGTAGCCTTGTAGTCGATGGTAGTTTGATACATTTGTAAATTTCTAAACTAGCAGGAAATGTGAGTGTATTTGACTGTCATAGAAGTTAATTTAAAAAAAAATTCATTCTTGAGATGTGGATGTCGATAGCTAAGCCAACATTTATTGCCCATTTACTGCAATGCAGTTAAGAGTCCACCATATTTCTATGGGTCTGAAGTCACATACAGGTAAGGATGACAGATTTCTTTCCCTAAAAGATGTTAGTGATCAGATGAGCTTTTATGACAATTGGCAGTGGATACAAGGTTGCCCTCAGACCAGTTTTTAAAGAAAATTCAGATTTCACCTGCCATGGTGGGATTTGAGCCTATGTCCACAGCACATTAGCGTGGAGTTCTATA
>NW_025967792.1:0-25000 GCF_021869965.1 Rhincodon typus | reverse complement strand
ATGCATTGGGTATAGGACTTGGGATGTAATGTTGCAACTATACAGGACATTGGTTAGGCCACTTTTGGAATACTGCATTCAGTTCTGGTCTCCTTGCAATGGGAAAGATGTTGTTAAACTTGAGAGGGTGCAGAAAAGATTTACATAGATGTTGCCAGGACTGGAGGGTTAGAGCTATCAGGAGAGGCTGAATGAGCTGGGGCTAGGTTCCCTAGAGCATCATGGTCTTAGGGGTGACTTGATAGAAGTTTATGAAATCATGAGAAGCATGGCGAAGGTGAATAGCCAAGGTTTGTTTTTTTCCCACGTTAGGGTAATCTAAAACTAGAGGGCATAGGTTGAAGGTGAGATGGGAAAGATATATAAGCGACCTAATGGATGACTTTTTCATGCAGAGATGGTGTGTGTATGGAACAAGCTTTTAGAGGAAGTGGTGGATGCCAGTACAATTACAAACTTTAAGCGGCATCTTGATGGGTATATGAATAGGAAGGGTTTAGAGGGCTATGAGTCAAATGCTGGTGAATGGGACTAGATTAATTTAGGATATCTGGTTGGCATAGACAGGTTGGACTGAAGGGCCTGTTTCTGTGCTATACAACTTTGACTATATGACTCTATCTTAAACAATGCATTCTTGACCCAACTACTCACTGTATGAAAAGTTTTTTTTTTCTCCTGTGATTCTGATTTACATCTGTACCCTCTAGTTCATGTTTTTTGTGATGGGTACAGTTTCTCCCTGTCTACTCTATACAGATCATTCATGATTTTGAAAATCTCTATCACATCTCTATGGTCTCTTCTCAAAGGAAAGCACTCCTAATCTCTCCAGTCTATCTTTATAATAGTGGTTCCATGGATGAGAACTTTTCTCCTTCTCTCTCAATCTGGTCTACCTGATGTGGTGCTCACAATTCAATCTCCCTGATCTTGGTGAAACCAAACGCAGACTGGTGACTGCTTTCTGCTTTGAGAAGCACCTCCACTATATGAATGACTCTTAACATTCCAGTTGCTTGCCATTTCAATAAACCACATTGCTGAGCATCATTTGGGTCTCGGGTGTTGCAGTGAGCCAAACCCCTCTCTCCGAGACTCGGCTCCAGTAAAAGGCTGGCTCTGTACTCCCACATTTGCCATGTTCTCCGCTCCACCCTGGTGCCTTGACAACTCTCAGCAGGTCAAAGGTGACAGACTCACTAGCCCCATGTACTGAGTGACAGAATCATGCATCAATCATACGCTGTGACAGCAGATAAAGTCACACTGCTTCCTGATAATTTCTTGGCATACTTCTAACCCTGTTGCAGCACAAACCACTGCTTTAGACGGAAGAGCATCCACTAACCTGGATGTTTTCTGTATCATGTCACTTGCTCAACTCTATATCGATGTTTTACCCATTCCTTTTATTTCATGACTCTCTAATTCCATTCAGCCAATATTGTATCCATGTTGCAGCTATCTGTTTTTCTATGAGCTCTAACTTTGTTCACAAGTCTGTTGTTCAACATTGTATCAGAAACTTTTTGGAAGCTGTATACACCACATCAATTGGATTGTTCTCTTCAAGCCTTTCTACCTCATTAAGCAACTCTGGCAAATTAGTTAAACATGCCTATCCCTTTAGAAATCTATATTGGGACATACGGTGAGATAAAGTGAGAGTTGGCAGCCTGATTTGAGGTGACCGAAGCCTCTCACCAATATACACAGAGATCAGAACTTTTAGGTGAGCATGTAATCTATAGAAAATTCCATAGGTAATAAGGTCATGAAAGAAATTGAGGATAGAACATGTAGGCAATTCCCCTTCAAATGAAACCCACCAACTGATGTTGAAATCTGAAATGGTTTAGTCTGCTGAAAGTTATCTTCACAGTTTCAAAAAGCTTTGCTTTGTTTGCTTTTAGTTGCACTGTTGCATATTTAAAAATCAGGTTGTGAAAGTCATGCAACCTCTTCTAAAACTATCATTGCCATGAAAATATACTGCTGCAAGGTGATTCGCACAGAAAGGGAAGAAAGCTAGCACCAAGACTTGGCAGCAGAGTTGCTGGGATCTTCATGCATCTGAATCTTTCTAAATCTGGAGCCAAATGCAATTTAGAAAATAACATTAGAGAGGATTGAAATTACGAAGTATTTTCCCCTTGGGCATGAGGTAGGAATGTCAATGATCCATTTAAAAATGTCAACATTTGACTGTAATTTTAAACACACCAACAGAGTTTAAAGTACTGGTGGAAGGGCTGGAACAAGGCTTTGAATTGGATTAGGCATACAGAAAAAAAGTTGGGATTGTCATCACCTTCAATGATAATTCCATAATAAAAGATAATTTTGAGCAAAGAGCAAACTATGATGTTATTGGGTGATAAAATTAGATGTTCTGACTATTTGCAAGACCACTTATGAGAACAGAGAAATAGGCTATTCACCCTTTGAGTCAGACCCTGCACTCAATTAGACGATTGTTGATCTGACCATTTAATCTTTCAAATACCCATTAAATATTCTCTTAACGTTTATTTTAATGAAAACCATCTCATCTGAATTCTGTTATGATTGTAAATCCATTCAATGTTCATATAAATGGGCATGAAAATATTAATACATCAGTGACTCTTTTTGTTTCCTACCTCACCTTAAGTTCTTCTGTTGAACCAAATGTTCTATTCTGTCATTAACTGTTTTGCTGCATCTTTGTTGAAAAAAATCTGTAGGTATGTTGTTTTTTACCATCTTCTGCCCTTTTTAATGTTCCTGTTTTGCCTTGTTAAACTGCGTTTTAAATGCTGTCATTGCACTCCCAACACCAAACAATTTCTTCATCTCATCTCTTTTTAGTGAAACAAACACTTGTTTTGCTTGTACCAAATACTTTCCTAAGGTTGATGCAGATGCAGCCCAGCACGCCACCTGAGGGAATCCTACAAGTGCATCTCTTTCACAAACTCTCTTTTCTTTGGCCTGGGAAAACAGTAAGTCTGAAGGTTGCTCTGTGGTCGTCAACTAGAGCCAAGGCCATGGCACTGTGAGTGGTCCAGTTGCTCAGAGAACAAGGAGGAAGTATGAAAGAACAATCGTCGTAAGGACTTTATAAGTGAAAGGAGTAGACAGGTGCTTTTGCAGCCATAAATGTGACTCCAGCTTGGTATTTTGTCTTCTGAGTACCAGCCTTAAGGTAATCATGGGGGAGCCGCAGGGCACTCTGAAGTGGAAGGGTGAAAATCGGAGATCATGATCCATGTTGAGATCCATGAGTGATGTAGGAACAAAGAAGAGGGGACTTGTCAGTATGCTTTAGGGAGTTAGGAAATTAAAAATCAGGACCTCGAAGGTATTAATCTCTGATTACTGTTGGTGCCACACAGTAGTGAGTATGGGAACAGGAGGATAGAGCAGATATATTAGTGGCTGGAGAGGTGATGGGCTTTAGATTCCTGAGGCATTGGCGCCATTTTTGGGTGAATTGGGAACTATATAAGTTTGGGTTACATCTGCACTGGAACAGTACCAGCATCCTCATGAGGTTTTTTGCTAATGCAGTTCTGATGGATTTAAACTAGATTGTCAGGGGAATGGGATTCTGACAAGTAGATGAGAGGGGAAAGGAGCTGGAATAGAATTAGAAGTTAAAGGCAGAAACTCTTGTACCATTTAAGCTGCAGTTAGATATTCACTTGTGTTGCCGTAGCTGGGAGCAGGAGTTGGAAAATGAGATTCTAGACCCACTGCAATACGGTTGACACTCAACTGCCTTCTTAAATGACCTACCAAGGCATTCTAATGTAACAATTACAACAAATTCTCAAAAAATAATTGAAACCAGATTGAACATCTGGCATCAACTTAAACACCAGAAATGACAATAGCAAAAACAGCCCTGTCAGTTCTGCAAAGGCATGACTTGGGTATGATTCTGTTAATATGTCTAAAAGACAATGTCCCAGGCACTACCCCTGGATATGTCCTGCCCCACCCAACAGGACAGACTCAACAGAGGTGTTTGCACAGTCAGTGGGGAGCTGCCCTGAGAATCCCCAGAGTTGAGTCTGAACACCATAAAGTCTCATGGCATCAGGTCTGACATGGGCAAGGAAACCTCCTGCTGATTATCACATGCCATTTACCCTCAGCTGATGACTGTGTACCTCCATGTTGAACAACACTTGGAGGAAGCACTGAGATGGCAAGGGGATAGATTGTACTTTAGGGGGGATTTCAGGATCCACCACCAAGAGTGGTTCGGCAACAGCACTGCTAACCAAGCTGGTTCAGTCCAAAAAGTCATAGCTAGACTGGGTCTGCGGCTGGTAGTAAGGGAACCAACAAGGTTGGGGGGAAACCATACTTGACCTCATCCTCACTAATCTGACTGCTGCAGATGCATCTATTCATGAAAATACGAGAGTTGATTGCAACAATGAAAAGTCCTGAGGTGAAACATATTATTCAGGTCAACAGAAAATTTGTTGCAAAGAAAACTACTCAAGAAGGAACATAAAGCTTGTTGCTTTTGGTGATGCTCCTTATGCAAATCTCTAGGTTCTTAAGTACAAGAGGATTTATAATTTTTCATGTGGGAAAGGGAGGTCAATGCTGCTGTTTCAGAAGAGTAGTAAAAATACACTTTAATGGTGGAAACTATCGCAGGTGAAGTGATAGATGCAATGTTTTTATTAGTGAAAATATTGGAAGAAATTCTAAAAAGGGATTCAGCAGCAATACCCAAGTACTACAACAGTAATAATTTGCTATGGGATATCATACAGCCATCAAAATATGTGAATGAGAAGATTTTGGGATCAATATTATAGTTTTAAACCAGGTAATGCATGCATAACTGGAGAGATTTGACAAGTATGTCACAAAGGCCAAGGTTTCAATGGGGGCTTCTAACTTGTATAAATTGGGATAAATTCATATTAGAACAGTAGTGAATTTTTCATGTTCAGTACAGTTTCTTGTGCACTTTCAGTGAACAAGAGCATGCTGTGTTAGATATAGTGATGAACCAGATTTAGTTCACCTAACAGCACATGAGCTTTTATCTAATTGTGATTATAATATGATTTGATGTCAGTGTAGTGTTTGAAAGGGAGAAACTCCAACAGCTACTAAGATTGTAGAATTGGGTAATGCTGACTTCAGTACAATGAGAGATTATTCTCAGTAAACTGAGCAAACCTGTGGATGGGTAAAATTGCAGCTCAGTGGGAGGCATTTTAAAAAGAACCTGTGATACCGAAACAGTTTATTATCCGAAGGGTAACAGCTGTAGCCAAAAAAAGGCATTGATTACTAGGGGAAAGAGACCAGCGTTTAATTAGAAGAGAGAATACACACAATTCAAAAATATCTAGTGAATGGAAGAGGGGCAAAGAACTACAGAGTTTTTAAAAAAAATCTGAATGAGAGGAAATTTGCAAGGATTGGCAAAACCAACTCAGACTTTACAATTAAGTGATAGAATCTTTGAAAACTGGTGATTGTGAAATTGTCAATTAAAATAAGGAATGGTGAACATGTTGAATAATCAGTTTTTATTTACCATAAAGCAAGAAGATAGTATAACAGAAATCGCAAGAAAACTAATATTAAATCGGATTGGGATGTGACAAAATAAGTGTTTATAAAGCAATGACTTTTAAAAAGTGCAAATCCCCAGGGCCAGATAGTTTCCACCCAGGGTTTTAAAGGAAGTAGATGAAAATACTTTTGATACCTTGATTGCAGGTGATCTTCTAAGGTGCTGTGTCAATTTAGGAATTGTTTCATTAGATTGGAGCACTGTATGAATTACTCTGGGGGAAATTGCTAGAATCTGTAATAATGCATCGCATGACTGAATATCTTTAGAAAGTTTCAGCTGGTCAGAGTACCAGCATGGATTCATGGAAGTCACATCTGATGAACTGACTGAATGCTTTGGAGAGATGACTGAAGTAGTAAACAGGAGAAAGTCTTTCATTGGCTGTTATTTGTATGGATTTTTAGAAGTCATTTGTTCAAAATCCTTTAGAAGAGATTGCTAGCTGATGTTCATGGAATTGAACAAAATTTAATGAAAGTTGGGAATTTGGCTGGGTACCAGGAGATGATCGGGGAAAATGTACAGTTTATAACTTTTACTGTTGCTCAAGAATTGATGCTGGGGCATCACCAATACACTACTCATTAACAACCTATATTATTGGGTAGAAAGCACTTACCCATGTTGCCAATTACAGTGATTGTGGCATAGTAAACAAAATAGATGGCAGCAAATAATTACAAAGAAATATTGGTAGGCTATGTAAGTGGACAAGACGATATTACAAATGGTTTCAATGCAGGCAGATGTGAGAATGTCCACTTTGGACCTAAAGAGAATATAATGAGGTACTTTCTAATTGATGAGTTTCAAACGGTGGAGGCTACCTTTTGGTTTTCTGGGGCTCCTTTGTCACTCTCAGTAACTGATTAGACGATGCAGGCATGTAATAATACATTTTGTACATGTATTGATGTATGTTCCTTTGGACTTGTACAGAAGAATTGAGATAAAATGAGAAAAATTTATCAATATCCTCCATTACCAACCCTCCAATCAACTTAATGCTTTCCTTGTGTGTTAAGGCTTTAACTTCCCAGACTCCGCTAATAAAATTAGCACAGCATAAATGAGCAAAATTATTTTTCCAAAATACCTGATACTTGAACTGAATAATCAGGTGCTTGTAGGCTATTTAGCCCTTCTAGCTTATTTCACAATTTAATAAAATGACTGATCTGATTATAATCTCAAAATTACTTTCTCACCTACCCTGATAATCCTTTATTTGCTTCCCCAGCAAGGATCTGTCCATATCTAGAACACAAGAACTAGGAGCAGGAGTAGGCCGTCTGGCTCTTCAAGCCTGCTCCGCCATTCAATAAGATCATGGCTGATCTTTTCGTGGACTCAGATCCATTTACCCGCGTTCTCACCGTATCCCTTAATTCCTTTATTGTTCAAAAAAAAGCTTTTTTTTTTAAAAAGCGTTTACTGAAGTAGCGTCAACTACTTCACTGGGCAAGGAATTCCATAGATTAACAACCCTCTGGGTGAAGAAATTCCTTCTCTGTTCAGTCCTAAATCTGCTCCCTCTAATCTTGAGGCTATGCCCTCTTGTCCTAGCTTCACCTGCCAGTGGAAACATCCTCTCTACTTCTATCTTATCTATTCCCTTCATAATTTTATATGTTTCCACAAGATCCCCCCTCAATCTTCTGAATTCCAATGAATATAATCCCAGTCTACTCAGTCTCTCCTCATAAGCCAACCCCCTCAACTCCGGAATCAACCTAGTGAACCTCCTTTGCATTCCCTCCAGTGCCAGTACATCCTTTCTCAAGTAAGGAGACCAAAACTGCACACAGTACTCCAGGTGTGGCCTCACCAGCACCTTGTACAGCTGCAACATAACCTTTCTGCTTTTTATTTCAATCCCTTTAGCAATGAAGGACAAAATTACATTTGCCTTCCTAATTACTTGTTGTACCTGCAGACCTACCTTCTTGATTCATGCACAAGGACACCCAGGTCCCTCTGCATAGCAGCATGCTGCAACTTTTTACCAGTCAAGTAATAATCCTTTTTACTATTACTCCTACCAAAATGTATGACTTCACATTTATTTACATTGTATTCCATCTGCCAGACCTTTGCCCACTCACTCAATGTATCTACGTTCCTCTGCAAAGTTTCACAGTCCTCTGCACACTTTGCTTTGCCACTCATCTTAGTGTCATCTGCAAACTTTGACACCCTACACGTGGTCCCCAGCTCCAAGTCATCTATATAAATTGTAAATAATTGCGGTCCCAACACCGATCCCCGAGGCACACCACTAGTTACTGACTGCCAGCTAGAATAGCACTCATTTATCCCCACTCTTTGCTTCCTGTTAGTCAACCAATCCTCTATCCATGCTAATACTTTACCCTTAATGCCATGCATCCTTATCTTATGCAGTAGCCTCTTGTGCGGCACCTTGTCAAAGGCCTTTTGGAAGTCTAGGTACACCACATCCACTGGGTCCCCATTGTCCCCCTCGCTCGTAATGTCTTCATAGAATTCCAAAAGATTTGTCAAGCATGACCTGCCCTTCATGAACCCATGCTGCGTCTGCGCAACGGTACAATTTCTATCAAGATGCCTTGCTATTTCTTCCTTGATAATAGACTCAAGCATCTTCCCCACTACAGAGGTTAAGCTAACCGGTCTATAATTCCCCATCTTTTGTCTACTTCCCTTTTTAAACAGTGGCGTCACATTTGCTGTTTTCCAATCTGCTGGGACTGCCCCAGAGTCCAGCGAATTTTGGAAAATAACCGCCAGTGCACCTGCTATTTCTCCCGCCATCTCTTTTAGTACCCTGGGACACATTCCATCAGGGCCAGGAGACTTATCAATCCTTAGCTCCATTAGCTTGCCCAACACTACCTCTTCCGTAATTATGATTGTTTCTGCCTTAAGAATAGTTAAAGACTCTGCTTTCTTTGCCTTTTTATGACGAAAGTTCTAAAGATTGACAGCCCTCTGAGAAAAAATTGCTTCATCTGGGGTTCTGAGGAAGGATCACTTGACCTGAAACGTTTACTCTGACTTCTCTACACAGATGCTGCCAGACCTGCTGAGCTTTTCTAGCAATTTCTGTTTTTGTTTCTCATTGTAGCATCATGCAATTCTTTTGGTTTTTATTAGAGAATTGGAGGGGTTGGGGAAGAGAAACGGAAGAGCAAGGAGTTCCCCTCTCCCCTGAAAACCCCCTTCCCAGGGGGTCTTGATCAACCTCCTCTCCTGCGTCCTGATTTCTCCCCCACCACCTCTGTCCGTGGTTGCAGGCTGAGTCCTCTGAAACGATTTAAATGCATGATTTAAAGCGGCACACAGTACACATTCACTGGTGGCAGCAAACACAGATATTTGTAAATAGTCAGTCTGTGATTTCACATTTGCCAAATCTTTGCCTATTTAAACTATGTATATTTTTGTAGCCTCCTTTCCCCTCTCCACAATTTATTTTCTCCCATATCATTGTGTTACGCAAATTTAGCAGCCATAATTTCTATCCCTAAAGCCAAGTCATTCGTATAAATTCTAAATAGCTGAGATTTCAGCACTGATCCCTGTGGCATGCCACCCATTTGCCAGTCTGGAAAAGATCACCCATTAGCCTGCCAAAATGCTTCCCAACTACACAGTGAACCCTTTTCTTCGGC
This sequence comes from Rhincodon typus, assembly GCF_021869965.1. Lineage (NCBI taxonomy): Eukaryota > Metazoa > Chordata > Chondrichthyes > Orectolobiformes > Rhincodontidae > Rhincodon > Rhincodon typus. The sequence goes on along the minus strand of NW_025967792.1, from coordinate 15,745 downwards.
AGTAAGCTTTGGTGTAACACTTTGTCAAATATCTTTTAGAAATCAAAGTATAGTACATCCATTGTTTCTCCCTTGTCCACAGCACATTACTTGTTCCACGAACTCCAAAAGTTTCATTCAATATGTTTTCCCCTTCACAAAATCACGTTGATTCTCCCTGATCACCTTGAACTTGTGTAAGTGCCCTGCTATAATTTGTTTAATAATAGCTCTTAACTCTTTTTCTGTGACAGCTGTTAAGCTGACTGGCCTACAGTTTCCTGCTTTTTGTCACCTTCCCCTTTTTGAATAAAAGAGTTTAGATTTGCTATATTCTAATGTAATGGCACCATTGTACAATCACAGAATCTCAACTGTGTGGAAGCAGCCCATTCAGCCTGTCAAGTCCACACTGACGCTCCAAAGAGCATCCCACCCAGACCCTCCCCTATCCCTGTAACCTTGAATTTCCAATGGCTAAGCCATCTAGCGCACATATCCCTGGACATTGGGCAATTTAGCATGGTCACTCCACCTAACATGCATCTCTTTGGATTGAGGAAAACAGAGCACCCTGCTAATTCCTCCAGATGCAACCTCCAAGAGTGCCACATTTGCTTCAGTTACTCTCTCTTTATATACCAGTCGAAGCTCTTGCTGTTTTTTCTTGTTTTTCTCATCAATTTACTGTCACAGGTGATTTTTATCCTCTTTATTAGTGTTTTTAGACATTTAGTGCTGGCTCCACAACTTACCAAGTCCTCTGGCCTACCAGTAGTTTGTATAGCTTTGTATGTTTTAATTTTTGAGCAGATACTCTCCTTGACAGCTTTTGATGACTTGTGGTTCAACGTCCTCATTGAGTCCTTTTCAACCAGAAAATAATTTTTGTTGAGCATTATGAAATATCTGCTTAAATATCTGCCACTGCTCATCTGCTGGCTTTTCCCTTTTAGTCCATTTTCCTGCTTTAGGCAGCTCCATTCTTACCCCCAACACTTCTTGAATTGCCCTTATTTAAGTTGGGGACAGGGGGTTGAGATCCGAGTTGCTCTTCCTCAAACTGAATTTCTACCATGCTGTGATCACTACCCCTGGTGAATCTTCATCTAAGAGATCTATTATTCATCCTATCACATTATACATTAGTAAGTCTAAAATTTGCCTTTTCATGGATAGGTTTTGCAGCATATTGCTTGAAGAAACAAACTCTGATGTAACTTACAAATTTGTTTTCCATGTTATCCTTGCCAATTGATTTTGTCTAGTCAGTATACAGATTAAAATCACCCACAACATCTGTAGTGCTGTTGTCACATGCCTCCATAATTTCCTGATTTATACATTGTCATCCTGTGAGGCAACTCTTTGGGGGACAATAGATAACTCCCACTAGACTTTTTTTCTCTTGCTATTCCTTATTTGCACTCAAATTGATTCCACATCATAATCTATTGCAATCATATCATGACCCATCACTGTACTGATGGCATCCTTTATAAAAATATTACCCAGCCTCCTTCTTCCTTTTTATCTACTTTTCCAGAATGACAACGTTCCTGGAATATTGAATTCCCACTTGCTCAGCCTCAACCATGTCTCCAAAAGCTATCAAGACATATTCATTTACTTCTTTTTGTGCTGTCAACTCATCCGTCTGTTTACAAATGCTACATGCATTTGAATAAAGACCTTAAGCTTGGATGTTTTACGTTATTACTTATTCTGATTCTAATTTCTGCTGCATTCTTCTGTTCTACCCTTTTCTATCACCCTTTAATAATTATTCACTTCTTCACCATCCTGTACCTTTTACACTTTTTTTGTTTTATTTCATTTTTAAACTTCCCTTCAATTGAACTCTCCTACCAACTAATTAGTTTATACCTATCTACGACACTAAATGTACAATGCACCAGGACACCGGTCCCAGCATGGTTCAAATACAGCATGTCCCATCAATACAGCTCTTTCTATCCTTAGTACTGGTATCAGTGCACCATTAATCAGAACCTGTTTCTCCCATACCAATCTTTGAACTAAGCATTTAGGTCTCTAATTGTATTTAGTCTACACCAATTTGCATGTGGCTCAGGTAGTAATTCTAGAACTTATTACCTTCTCTTTGGTTCTACTTTTTAGTTCAGGGCTGAACTGCTCGTAATTCTTCAGCAGAATCTCTTTCCTCGACCTACATTGTGTCATTAGTATCTAAGTGGACCATTCGATCATTTCCCCTGCTACTCCAAGTTCTCTGCAACCCAGAGGAGTAGTCTTGAACCTTGGAACCAGGTAGGCAACATAGCCTTCAGGATTTGTCTTTGCTGCACAGAGCAGTATGTATTCTCCTGTCTATGCTATTCCATATTATTACTACATTTTCCTTTACTCCCCAGCTGAGTAGCACTTTGGAGCATGGCACTGTGGTAAGATCACTCATCCTCCCTACAGTTTATGCTGACAGCTACTCCAAGAGCATAACCTCCTACTGAATGGACAAAGGCACTGGCTGAGACTCCCCCAAATTCCGGTCTCCATATCTCACTCGGACCCTCCTATCCATGACCACAAAAGTCTCTTGGTTCCACATTTTTCTTAGTTATCATCTTAGATTTTATAAATGCAAAAAAATCTAAATTGTTTTAAATTTTAACTTCCAAATTATTTTCCCTGCCCTCTCCATGTTTTTAAATTTTTGTTTTACTTTTAGCTTTTTACCTTCTATACTGCGGTAGTCTTTATGCTGTATTGAGCTCTGGAATCTGACATAGCTTTTCATTTTTCTCTATCCTACCCTGTTTAGTAATTTTGGCCTCCTTTTCTGAGGAAGGATGCTGTTGCTCTCGAGGGAGTGCAGTGAAGGTTTACCAGGCTGATTCCGGGGATGGTGGGTCTGACGTATGAGGAGAGATTGACTAGATTGAGATTGTTTTCGCTAGAGTTCAGACGAATGAGGGAAGATCTCATAGAGACTTTTAAAATTCTAACAGGACTGGACAGAACTGGCAGGGAGGATGTTCCCGATGGTGGGTGTGACCAGAACCAGGGGTCACAGTAGAAGGGTTCAGATAGACTATTTAGAACGAAGATGAGGAGACATTTCTTCACCCAAAGAATGATGAGCCTGTGGAATTCATTACCACAGGAAGTAGTTGATGGCAAAACATTTGAATGGTACTCAAGAGGTGACTAGATATACCACCTGGGGCAAATGGGATCAAAGGTTATGGAGAAAGCAAGATTTAGGCTGTTGAGTTGGATGATCAGCCATGACCGTGAAGAATGGCGAAGCAGGCTCGAAGGACCGAATGGCCTCCACCTGTTTCAATGTTTCTACATAAAATAAAAGCTCACCCTAAACACACCTTTCCATAATTTGGTGATCTGACAGCTATATGCTTTTATCACATATATGAAGCTAGAAAATTTTAACCAGGCAGTTACTAGCCTTTTTTACTGCATGTCAGAACTCAAATTCAGTAACTAATACAGTGTTCGTTATAAAAGCATCGACTACATTTCCCCTCCGTAAAACTCCTGAACATGTGTAGCCTGTAGCTAGAGATTCTATGTTAATTTGAAAGAAATTCATTCCTCAGTGATTTTCACATTTTCCTGGGCTTCGAGTTAACTGAATATTTCTGTTAATTGGTTTAAAATTGATATTTCACTTTTGTGGCCTTTTTATATGCTCCCACCTCACCGCTCCTGGCTTCCTGCACTCTTTCCCCATGTGCCCCACCCACTTTTACTCTCCATTCCTTGCAACCTCTCCAATCCCCCTTCTATCTGTCTGTCTTCACTATAGAGGACACAAATAATCTCCCACAAATAAATGTCCAAGAGGTGAAATGGACAGAGGAACTTTAAAACAGTTCAATCTCCAGTAAGAGTATTCCAAGAGAATTATTAGAACTACATGTTTTTAGGTTTTTGAGGGACTTATTCCAAGGGTTTGAGTAAAATGTCTTCCAGAATAGTAGATTCAGTGATTTTAATTTGCCAAAATTCCCCAAAAAATGCTGGAATCTATTATTAGGAGGTTATTGTAGATCCTGGGATAACTGGGTAATCTTGTGAGAAAGGTAAGATAGATTACGTGTTTATCGATTTTTGAGTTTAGAAGAGTGAGAAATCTGAGGACACCTAACAGGGTGGATGTTGAAAAGAAGTTTCTACTTGTGGGAGAGATTAGAACTAGTAGGCGCAGTTTAAAAATAAGGGTGTTTCTATTTAAGATGAAGGGCTGACCGTCTGTGGGGGTACCCACTGCCGCCCACAAAAAAAAGAAAAAGTATTGAAAGCAGGAACTTTGAATATCAGAGGTACATTGACTGACCAGGGAGTTGTATGGTATCATGATAGGCAGGGAAGTAGAGTTGAGGCCTCAAGTAGATCAGCAGTCTTTTTCAATAGTGGAACAGGCTTGAGGGCTGAAAGTCCTACTCCTAATTAGTACTTGTACATCATAAGTTCTTGGAGTTGTTTGCTTCAGTGCAAACTTGGGCACTTATGCACTTAGGTTTGCCACCGTACCCCTTTTTTGGTAGGTGTGGCAGCCCAGTAATTATGATACTGGACTAAAAGGTTTAAATTCTATTATGACAAATTGAGAAATTGAATTAATTGAATCTTTGTAATTTTATCTGGTAGCAGGTAAAGTTGACATGAAAGCTGTCAAACAACTGCCTCACAAATACCCTTCAGGTAGGGAAATGTGCCCTTCCTGCCTAGTCTAACATGCTTCTGACTCTAAGTCAGCCATGCAGTCTGGAATTGATGTCCTCAGCATTTTGATTTGAGCAGTAAATGCAGCCTTAGCATTGGCAAACTTTTATATATAAATGTATAATATAAATTTAATGAACATTTTAATGTTTTATATGTGTCTGTCAGTAGGCCTCCTTTGCCCTTCTGGAGGTCTTTAAAAATGGTATTGTTACTGACTAGCAGAAAGGGATGGGAAAAGCTTACTGGCTAGCAAAGATGAGCTTCAAATGTCACAGAATCTCAAGTCTTATGGTGCAGAAGGAGACCATTTGATGATCCATTGTGCCTGCATTGACTCTTCAGGTGATCACCGTTGCCTAGTACCAATCTCCTACAATTTCCCTATACCTCTGGACATTGGTTGATTGCCTCAGTTGAACCTGCCTCCACCAAACATCCAGGCAGTGCATTCCATACCCTCTTGTTCTTTGTACTTTTACAAGCTGTAACAGCTTCTCCCTATCTACTCTATCTAATTGGCTCATGATTTTTAAAATCTCTATAAAATTATTTTTTAGTCTTGCTCTTTCCAAGAGGGACAGTCCCTACTTTTTCAATTTATCCTCATGACTGAAATTTCTCATCCCTGGAACTGTTCTTGTAAGCCACTTCTACACTTTCTCCAATGTGTTCACATCCTTCCTATAATGTGGCGCTCAGCTTTATACCATACTCCAGCTGAGGCCTAACAAGTGAATTATACAAGATCAACATCACTTTCTTACTGTTTTCTCACCTACCTCTATTAATTAAGTTGAGGATACTGTAGGCTTTACTTACAAATCTCTCTACCTGTGCTGCTGCCATCAGTGATCTGTGCATGTATGCACCCAGGTCCCTCTGATTCCAGAGGGTGTCTTTAGAATTTTACCCCCATCTTATATGCCTTGCTATGTTCTTCTTGCTAAAATGCATCACTTTACTCTTTTCTCTTCATTGAAACTGATCTGCCACCTATTTGCCTACTCCACCAACTTGTCTGACCTTTTGGATTTCTATACTGTCTTCCTCACATTTTTTTGATTCTTCCCAGTTTTGTCATGAGTAAACTTGAAATTGACCCTGCACACTAAGATCTAGATTGTTTACGTATACCAGGAAAAGCAAGGGTCCCAATACCCCCCCCGGGGGAACTCCACTACAAACCTTCTTCCAGTGTGAAAAATATCCTTTGACCATTGCTCTTTGCTCTCCTGTTCCCACCGCTCAGCCATTGTTGCTTCTGTTCTTTTTATTCCGTGCTCTTAACTTTCCTCACAAGTCTGTTGTGTGGCACTATATCGGAAATCTGAAAGTCCATGTGCATCAATCATTGTTAGTGTCGATAAGCCTTTCTGTTACCTCTTCAAAAACCTCATTTTACCTAAATGTGATTTCCCCTTTAGAAGTCCATTCTGACTCTGTGTAGTCAACTTATCCTTTTCCATATAGCTACGAATTCTATGCAGAAGAATTCTTTCTAGAAGCTTCCCCACCACTGAAGTTAAACTGACTAATCTGTAATTGCTGGGATTATCCTTTCAATCTTTCATGAACAAGGCTATTGCGTTTCAATTTTCCAGTGTTTGGGCACTTCTCTTGAGCAGCATTTTCTCTCTCTAATTTTCTTACCAGCTGCATGGGCCTCTGAGGCTCATGCATGGCAACAACTTTCAAAACTGGAAATCTGTGCCATCGTCAGCGCACTGATGCGTGTGCAGATTAGAGAGAAAGTTTCTTCTGAGTATCCAGTCCTGGTGCCCTGTCAACCATAAGTACCAACAGTCTATTCAACACTGTTTCCTTATCGATTTTGAACCTTTCTAGCTATAGTGTTTCCTTCTCTATATCATTATGGCCTGGTAGCATCTCCCTGTAATGTAAGGACAAATTAATGCTTTGCATCTAACACCTGAGCCATGCTTCCTGCATCCCAGGTGTATATCCCTAATTGGCCGTATCTTTCTTTTTTTTTAAACAAGCACCTGTTTGCTGTTTATATACCTATAGAAGTCCTAGGGACATCCATGTATATTTGTTTGCTAATCTTTTTTTAAAAAATAATTCCTCCTTGATTCTCTCATTTTGAATTTCATGCCTTTTCTGAATCTTCGGTTTTCCTCTTAGTTCGCTATTTTCTACCTGACGCCTGTTGTAAGCATGCAATATATTTTTCTTTATGTTAATTTATATCTCCTTTGTCATCCAGGGACTTCTGGATTTGTTTGTCCTACCTTTCCTAGTTGAGGCAATATACCTTGACTGTACCCGAACCAACTCCTCTTTCAAGGTAACCCATTGTTCAGTTACTATTTCTCCTGCCAGAGTCTTGTTCCAATGAATCCTGCCCCATTCTGTTCTTGCCCTATTGAAGTCTGCTGTCTGTCAATTAATTTCTTTCCCCCCCACTCTGGATTGTTGCGTATCATTCTCCATTATCTATCCTCCATTACAATGCAGTGAACAATCTGTCTCTTAAATCTTGACACTTGATACACTTGCCCCACCTCATTTCTAAGAACAGATCTAACGGTGCATCCTTTCTTGTTAGACTGGAAATGTACTGCTTTAGGAAGCTCTCCTGCAAACAATTCAGGAACAGTTGCCCCCTACACTATTAGTATCTGTCTGTATTTGGGTAACTGAAGTCTTCCATTGTATTTACTCAATAGTATTGACATCTCTAATTTCCCTGTAGATTTTTGTTATTCTACACCTTTTTCCACTAATTAGTGGTCTAAGGATTACACCTAACAATGTAATTGTACCCTTTATAATCCTTAGCTCTAGCCACATTGATCTGTCTTTGGACCCTCCAGAGACATCTTTTTTTTTCTCCTGCACTAACAGTGCCCTTCTTAACCAATAATGCTGTCCATGCTCCTTTCTTTCCTTTCTTTTCTGAACACCTTATACGGAATATTTAACACCCAGTCCAGCCCTTCCTTGAGCCAGGTTCCCGTTATTGTCGCAACACCATGCTTCTAAATGAAAATTTGCACCTGTAACTCCCCAATGTTATTTACTCTGTCTATTCTCACACATGCATAGTAACTCTGATTTAAACTTTATTTCTTTTTCCCCTACTTTTTATTTCACCTATTAACCTTAGCTATTCTCTTTATTTAAATAAGCTAATATTTTGTGAAACCTGGTGTTCTATTTTACTAGTCTTTCTTGGTTTCCATAAACCTGCCGAGTTGATTTTAAAGCCCACCCAACTAAACTAGCAAAATGCCTCAGCTCTGTTTAGATACCGTGTGTCCAACTTACACAAGTGCCATCTTCCCCAGAGCCTTTCCGAGGCATCTAAAGACATCCCTCACGCACCATCTTTCCAACTATGCATCACTTTATTCTTCTGCTCCTATTTCTCTACTCAATTGCACATGGTAACCCAGAGATTACCACATTTGAGATGCTGCTTGATAACCTAGCTCCATAAATTTTTATTGCAGAACAACATACCCCTTCATACACAAGTCATTGGTACTAATGTGGACCTTGACATCTGGTTATTCACCCTCACCCAGAAGAATGCCGTGCAGTTGCTCTGTGATATCTTTGACCCTGTTGTTATTGTTTTTGGCTTGTGGTGAGAAAGGAATCAATAAACTGATGAAAATAAGATATTAAAACTGTTCCTGTTGCTTTATTGTGTCTCTAAGCATGTTGTTTTAGGTAATATAGCTCAAACCATTAATTTATTGACTTGTGTAATGTGCATGTATGTACTTATTTTTATCTGTAAGTAGATATTTATCTTGAACTTTTTGGAAAGATACTTTTCAAAGCAAAAGATACTGGCTGCAGCAAGAACAATGTTGCATTTGTAAGGAACAGGCTGCTTGGATGGAGACAAGTGTACAACACTTGCTCAAAGAGGTTACATGACTCTGGGTATATAAAAAAAATTGATTTTAAACATGGTCGCAAAAAAACTTGCTACATAGGCAAAAGGTTTGAAATCTCTTTCATCAAAATTTGAGAGTTAAAAATTCACTGGAAGACATCATTTCCACATGTGGAGGTTACTGAAGGAGTTAAGTAAATCATTGCATACAGAAAAGGGAGAATTTAGTCAGCCATAACTGATCGTGGAAGAAACTAGTGTCATCATCTTGTGTGGGAAGTGAGTATGATGAATGACCAACGTTTGGATCATGCTTGTCTATTTTTTTTTAATTTAACTGTTACTTTGCCAAGTTAGTTCAAGATAATATTGCCAAGTGTTTTTTTTCCCCAAGGCTTGGAGGTTCTGTTATTTTTCAAAAACAATAGTTTGACATACTTGCACATTTTAACCATTTATGAATAATTCTTGAACCTTAATTTTTTTTTTTTACAGATTATTTACTTGTTAATTTATTTTTTTAAATTTTGATTTTACTGTCACGTATACTCAAGTAAAAAAGTACAGGAGTACTGTGAAAAGTGTGTAATGTCACTACACAAGGTGCCTAGGTACAGCATCTTAAGGGCAAGGTAGAAAGAACAAAGTTAGAAGTTAAAATTGCAGTAATTATAGAAAAGCATAGGATATACAAAGTAGGGTTAAAAATTATGCATTGCTAATCTTTTTAGTTTTAAATAGCAAATAAAGAAAGAAATGAAGCTGAAAAGTCAAATATTACAGTCTTAAGTACCTGGCCACTTTGAGGAATCACCTGGAGACCGGAAGTCGCAGCTGAGCCCTTTTCAGGCCAAGAGACCGCCATGTACTGCTGAAAGACAGCCTTGTCGTGCCGAGAAGCTGCCATGATGGGCCACTGAGAAACCGCCATGCTGGACTGGGACGTCACCTCGCCCAGTCTGCACTGACTCCGAGTCCGTGGCTGGGAGAAGAAAGAAGAGGGGAGAAAAAAGAAAAGAAAACATTAAAAGAGAATAAAAGAAAACTAAATGGATGAATGGGAGGGAGAGATAGGAGAGACAGGCTTGTCCAGTGTGAGGTATGGAGGTGGTCAAGAGGGTAAGGGGTAAGCCAAGAGGGGCAGTGGTTGGGTGGGTGTTGAAGACCATGAAGAGGAGGGAGAGAGCCAAGACAGAGTAGGATGCCTGGGGTGAGACTAGAAACTTGAAAAGGTGGGGGACTAGGAGGATGGGGGTGGGGGTGGGGAGTAGCTTGGCTGTGGGCAGTAGCTTGGCTGTGTTGCATGAAGGATTTACCAGTTCAGTGTAAATGGAAACGGTGAGTACGTTGGTACCGTTGAAGATCCTGCAACGTTTGATTTGAGGCTGCTGGGCATGGCGAGAGCAATCGATTGGCTCAAGCTCAATGTCACAGCTGAGCTCCAGCTGGACACAGGGTGACAACAGGATCAACTGAACTGTATACAGTCGTATATACACACTTAATTGGTAATGTCATAATTCCTATTTAGGTGGCATTGGAGACACAGAACAAGGGTAGAAATCAATCCATCCGTTCTAACTGGGTTGTAACAATGTCGATAATACTATTCACTTGGCAACAATAGAGTGTTATGGGAGTTAAAGGGCGTTGGGAGTTCAATCTCAAGTTCTTAATCGCCCTCCATCCTCTGTTGGTAAACCTGCATCTATTGGTCCCAAATTACAGTCCTGTGCTAATTGCCCAAGATACTACAATCCAACACATTCTCAGTATGCTACTATACCATAACTTCCTGTTATGGTAGAATCACACTGGCTTGGATTTTATTGTAGTAATTATGATGATTTCAGCAATTGATGCCTATTCCTGTGAAACTGACAGCAAGATTATTCTAATTAGTTTATGTTTCCTCTACCTTTGCACCTCCTGATTTATTTCTGGGATTTTTTAATATCCCTTTTACCGTGAAGACAGATGCGAAATACCTCCCCAATTCATCTGCCATTCCTTATTTTCTATTATTAATTTTACAAACTCTTTCTTGAGAAGACCAAATTCACTTAACTTGCGCTTTTTTCCTTTTCACATAGCTGCAGAAACTATTAGTATCTGTTTTAATATATCTAAGTAGTTTTCACTCGTTTGATTTCTGTCTCTTTTATTAACCTGTTTAACATTCACTTTGATCCTATGTTTACCTTCTTTAGTTAACCATGGATGGAGTGTCCATACCTTTTTGAATTTATCTTTCTCACTGATCTATCCTTTTAACCTTATTTCTGAGTTTGCTCTGCCTTGATACTGTCTCATAATTATCTTATTTAAGTTTTTTAAAAAAATCATGCTAGTCTGAGGATGACTCCTCTCCCCATCAAACTCAATTACTTCTGTTATGGGGTCATTAATCTTGCTGTCTGGTTGTTTCTTGAATGTGTTGTTCTAAGAAATTATCCCGAATACACTCTATGAATTAATCATTTGTCAAAAGTAGCCTTGATCTGATTGATCCAATCTATATTCATATTAAAATCATCATAATTATTGCCATAGCTTTCTCTTAAATTCTCTCAATTTAGGAAACATAGGATTAGGCCAGGGGAACACTCCTCAGTTGTCTGTAAGAATGCAACCCAAACAACACTCAAGAAGCTTGACACTGTCAAGGACAAAGCAGCCCACTTGAATGGCACTACACCCACAAGCATTCACTCCCTCCATCATCGACACTCAGTAGCAGCAGTGTGTACTATTTACAAGATACACTCAGACAGCAACTTCCAAACTCATGACCACTTCCATCTAAAAGGACAAGGGCTTCAGATATGGGAACACCACCACCTTCAAGTTTCCCCCCTGCAAGCCACTCACCATCCTGACTTGGAAATGTATCACAGTTTCTTCACAGTTGCTAGGTCAAAATCCTGGAATTCCCTCCCTAAAAGCATTGTGGGTCAACCCACAGCAAGTGGACTGCATCGGTTCAAGAATGCAGCTCACCACCACCATCTCAAAGGCAACTAGGGACGGTCAATAAATGCTGGCCAGTCAGTGATGCCCACATCCCACAAAATGAATTTTAAAAAAAAAAATCCTCTTGAGTCTGCTCCACCGTTTGATATCCTGGCTGATCATCTACTTCTCTTCCTTACCCCTATGCTACCCTGTATCCCTTGATGCCTTTAGTAACTAGAGATCTACAAGGCTGTCTCTCGAGCTTGGTAAACGAATGAGCTTACCTCTAAGATAGAACATTCTGAAGATTTACCATCCGCAGAATGAAGAAAATTCACTCTGTGAATAAGTTGTAATTCATTTAGAACTGAGTCTGTTTCATCGTTCTAGACCCCATAATCAGGAAATGTCCTTTCTGCATTTATTCTACCTATCACTTTTAAGAAGGTGTAAATTTATGAGATGGTCTTTTATTCTTTTAAAATCCAGAGAATGCAGGCCACATTTTCCCAACTTCTCATCACAGGACAGTGTTTCCATATCAGGGATGAGTTTGGTGATTCTGTATACTTCATCCTACTGTGCAAATACTGTTGGGAAGCAAAGAAACACTCCCACAAGTGATTTCTTACCTAAAAATGAGTCCTTTGGAATTTTTCTCTGGTAATGTATTGATGTCCTTTTCTGTCTTTTTGTTGTGGCAAATTTTATCCATATAATTCTTCTTATTCACTTTAAAATGGAGGCTACCTGTGTAAACTAAATCACTGATGAAGCCTTTTTAACCACTGCCAGTGTTGTAACATTTCTCTTGAATCTTCTGTTTGCTCCTTGTACCACAGAAGATAACTTCCAATCTCCTGCAGCTTCAATCTTAGTGAATTGGAGCTAATAATATTTTTTTGATGAAAGTATTAAGCCATCAACACATTCATGCTGTCTTTGATTAATCTTGTAATTTTAAATGAATATTTATTCTGTCCCTCTAGACTTCCTTTTCAAATACCAGTGAAAGGAAAATTATTGTCTCGTAATTACTCCCATCTATCTCTTTCTACCTTTTTAAACAATTATACTAAATTAGGTAACTTCTGGTACCATGTCCATAACCTGAGAAGATTGGAAAATAATTATGTTTCTTGTCTTGCATCCTTTAACAGCCTGGGCTATGTTTCATCTGGTTCTGGGGATTTACCAGTTTTTAAATATGTTAAACCTATTGATACTTCCTTTCTCATAACGTTAATTTCACCAGTTCGCACTTGTCATTGTCTTCTATTGTAATGTCTTTATTGCGCCCCTCATGCAAAAATAGGCATAAAATACTCCTTTAGGACCATAAGTCCTGTACCCTCTGCATCCACACAAAAGCTATCCTCATGGTCCCTAATAGGCTTGTAATCTTTCCTGAGTTATCCTCTTACTGTTTTGATACATTTATAAAAATAAATCTTTAGGCTTCCATTGGTTTTATCTAGCAGTACTTTTTCGTGCCCTTTTTTGCTTTCCATTTTACTTTTTTTAAAAAAAATTTTCTGACTCTTGTTACATTCCTTTAGGCTTTCTGCAGGATCGATTCTTTGATATTTGTCATCTGACGTCATGACGACTGATATCACACTAATTGGCCTGTAGTTCCCTGTTCACTTCTTGAGCTGCTCTTTATTTTTATATTTTACTTTTCTTTATTCTCCTCTTTAAGCCACTTGACATTAAGAAGGCTCTGGATTTGTTTGTTTGCTTACTGAACTCTGACCATCTCTTTCTAGAATGTCTTCAGCTGATGGTGCACTGATCTATCTTTACACATCTGTTTGTAGACTACTTTGGCAAACTTGCATTTCAGCCCATTAAAAGAAGGATTTCTCAATATGAGAACTTTTATTTCTGATCCTTGTCCTCGCTTGTTGTGGACAGTTAATAGATAGCGAGAGTTAATGCAATAATTGAAATCTCTCAATGTTTAAATGTTCCTTCATGGAAGAATAATGATGTGAGTGCATGATTTTCTGCTATAAGAAGTGGCTGAAGTAGGGAGATTTGATGTATTTTAGGGGTGACAGGATGCATGCAAGAGGGAGAAGGAAAGAGAAAAGGACACGAGGTGGGAAGATTTATAGTAGGAGGATGCTCATATGGAGTATAAATGCTAGCAGAGACTAGTTAGGCCAAATGGCCTGTTCTTGCGCTCCAAATAAAACTGATGAATTTTTTGTTGTCCTCTTACAGTATCTGAAACAGAAAATAATGAAGGATTGCAGCTCAAAAAGGAACATGCGCTCAAGATATTTAATTACATCAACTCTTGGACACAAAGGTATGTTTACTTTCTATTTGTAGATTATATATGAATAACGTTGTAGTAATAACGTTGCTCTCTTCTGTTTATGAGTAGAAGGAATAGACAATTTAGCCCCTTCAGCCTTCTCTGCCATATTATCATGGCTGGTTGCATCTTGGCCTGAACTCCACTTTCCTGCCTGCTCCCACAAGCTTTTAATCCATTACTAATTGTAAATCTGTCTATCTCGTCCTCAAATTTATTCAGTATCCCAATGTCCCTTGCACTCTGGGGTAGTGAATTGCACTATTTCACAGCTCTTTTGAGAGAAGTAATTCCTCCTCATCTCTGTTTTAAGACTGCCATCCTTGGCCTAAAATTATAATCTCTCGTTTTAGATTGACCCACAGAGGAAGCATCCACTTCACGTCTACTTTATCAACCCACTTTAACATCTTGTATACCTCAGTTACATCTCCTCTCATCCTTCTAAACTCTGAGATGTAACAGAGATACAGAAAAGCATTTGAAAACAAAACAGGAGTAAATCTTGCAGCTGCATGTACCTGCTCCGCTGTTCATTATGATCATGATTTATCACTTAGACTCAATTATACTTTCCTGTCTGCTCCCCAATTCCGTGATTCCATGAAACCAAAAGTCAGTCTGTCTAATTATATTCAACAATGAAGTATCTACAAACCTCTGAGGTAGAGATTTCAAAGATTTGCAATTCTTTTGAACAAATAAATTTCTCTTCACAGTCTTAAATGATCTGCCTCTTACTGTCACCGAATCAGACCTTTCAGAGTCTGTTGTGTTTCAATGGAATCAACTCTTATTCTTCTAATATCCAGACAGTTATAGGCTTGATTTACTTAGCAACCTGACCTGGGACAGCCCACTCATCCCAGGAGCTATCTACACTTCTCAGATAGGGAGACCAAAGCTGCACACAATAATAGATCAAAGCCCTGTACAATTGTAGTGTTTGTACAATTCAAATGTCCTGCAATAAAGGTGAATATACCATTTGCTTTCCTGCTGCATCCGCAGGCTAATAATTTATGCTGCTTATAAGAATGCGCCCTAGATCTCTAAACAGCAATGTTTATGGGTGTCATGCCTTTCAAAAAAACATTGTTTTTTCCTTTTTACTAGCAAAGTGAATAATCTGTTACTTCTCAGCATTATACTTACCTGTTGCTTACTCACTTAACCCATCTATCTATCCCTGCAGCCTCAATTTGTTCGCACACCTTACATTCTCTTGCAGATTTGCAATATCAGCAAATTTAGATACCTTACCCGCTGTGCTTTGAGTGATTTAAACCACATAGATTGTAAATATCTGAAGTGCCATTAATCACAGCCTTCCAACTTGAAAATGTCCCATTTATTCCTACTTGATCGCAGTTAACAAATCCTCTCTCCATGGTGATTTATTGCCCTTAACTCCATGAGCCCTTGTTTTGGGAAGACCCCTTATCAAATGCCTTTTTGAAATCCCAGTGTAGAAACATATCACATAGGAGGAGCAGTAAGCCTTTTGGCTCATTGAGCCTGCTCTGCTATTCAATCACATCGTGGCTGATCTACCTCAACTACTTCTGTTTTTGTACAATCTTCATATCCCTTGATATCTTTAATACATGAAAACATATTAGTCTCTGTCTTGGATATACTTAATGACCGAGTCTCCATAGCTTGATGCAGTAGAAAATTGTGAAGATTCACCATCCTTTGAATGAAGAAATACTTCCTCATCTCAATCCTAAATGGTATACCTTTTTATCTTGAGAATGTCCTCTGTAGACTCCTTGATGCCACCACATGGATCATCCTTCCTGCATCGACCCTGTAGAGTTCAGTGGGAAATTTGTATGCTTTAATCAAATCGCCTCTCATGTTACCTCTACCATGGTGTA
>NW_025967791.1:0-25000 GCF_021869965.1 Rhincodon typus | reverse complement strand
TACAGGATTATAGAAAAATGAATATTTACTGACAGGTTCACCAGTTTACGGTAAAGCTGTGCAATCTAGTCTTAAATGCAAGTGTATGCTATGTTTTAACCAGTGAGACACAAGACCCTTGCAGTCAACCTTCAGCTGTAGTTACCACTACCTGTCCATCTTTCCGAGATTTCAGTATGTCCTCTTCATTTGATGAATAAGGTTGTTTGAAAGCACAATCATCTGGCTCAATAGTACACATCTGAAAGGACAGGAGACATAAAATATTTAAAACAATATTCCAGAGTATTATTGATGCCATAAACATTTAAAATTTAATATAAAGTTAGATCAAAAGATGCTGCATATAAATAGTCCACTAAAGCTAATACTAAATGACTCCTAAAAAGGGCATGTGCCCAGTTTTGTTTTGAAATGAACATCTTGTTCCAGGCTAACTTCATCCTAAATATGACTGCAAAAAGAATGATATTCTTGTAACATGTCCATTACAAACAAAATGGCTGTAGCTGTCATAAATCTTCTGTTTCATTTCTACTGGAATTCTACCAAATGAAGATTTGTATTTTAGCTGTAGGTCAGGAGATGTACAGACTATCAAAGCTTTTCCACTATCTATGAAGATCAAGTTAGGAATGTGATAGAACACTTACCATTTGGATGCAAATACAACAAAATTCATCATTCAAGATAGACCAGTACCCCAAACTTAATATCCACACTCTCCCCACCACTGGAGCTGCACCAAGCACAATTTAGAAACACACTGCAGCAACTTAGCAGGTTTACACTGACAACAAAATGACCCTCTTCAATGATGGAGATGGAAAGCTATTATATCTCAGGTACACCATCACCTCAAAGTGAGAGAATTTAACATAGGCATGTCATCCGTTTATTCAAAATCACTTGTTCAATATCCTAGTGTTCCTTAAATCAACAGCCTTAAGAACATCTGTGCCACAAGAGATGCAACACTTCAAAACAAAGCCTACATCCAGTGAGTCAAGGAAACGGCAAGGGATTATAAATATGGTGTCCATGCCAGAAAAATGTTGAGAAAAATGAATAATAATATAGTTAAATATCACTCGCCAACCGTTTGGGTTGTAGCTCATATTTATAATCATGATACAAGCCCCAAATGCACATCATAATTCTCCTCCAAACAATAAGCAGCTTCTTTTGTATTGTCTGAAAAATGAACTCCCTTTGCCAAATGCAGCAGCCATCTCTAACTTGGATCATGTGGAAACAATAAACTACAGTTCTCTAAATCTGGATGTTCAACATAAACAGCTTAATTGAAGGACATAACACAAGTGTTCTTAAAAGGTTTACAGCAAGTAGTCAAGAGAAATACTTTGTGAAAATCATTCTGGTCTGGTAACCCTGCAGCTAGGAAAGAAAGGGAAGGGAGGGCACGAATGGTTCTATTTTCTATTTAACTTGTAAAATAAGGAACTTTCCTCTATTTCGATATTAAAAATTGGGCAGTAAACTAAATGCAATTTAACGATATTATTTTAATCAAAAAGCAACTAAGAGATTACAGACTACTGGTAGCTTAACCATACACAATTAGCTCCTAATTGTAACTGGTCTGCAACTGATTTCATATAGCACCACAGCAGATCAGAAGTACAAACAATAAATTGAAATGGAAGAAGATAGTAAACATAAAAAGAAAATTATTTCAAGGTCATATTAAAGAAAAGGATAACCAGGTATGTTTTGATAAATACCTATCCCACATTGTGTATAAAATCATTTTCTCCTTCAACTGCTACCTATTAATAAGTATGCGGTGCTTAAACACTGTTCCAATATTGTTTGAAGCATTAGTATACCTACATTGCGTAAATTAAACCTTACTGGTACTTACCAAGGGGAGATCTTTAAGCCGTTTTGGAGATTCTTCCAATGTAGGTGAATGAGGCCTTTTCGATGAAGAGCTGTTTGGACTTGGGCTTAACTTGGTCCCATTTGGCAGTGGCTGGCTACATGGAGATGTCAAACGAGGAATTACACTGCGCCCAACAACAGTGGGAATAGAACAGAGTGCTTGAGAAGGAGTGGAGTTTGTAGTGGAAATAGGATCATTCTCTGCAACAAAATATTTATTAGTTAATATCTTTGAAATCAAAATGTGAAGGCTTGCTGTATGCCTGTTACAATAAATTGACATACTTGCACCAATAACAGGCCTAGACTTTCCTTGGCCAAGTTGCTTTTCTGGAGAATCGCACTCATTGGGCATTAGTTTTGTTACATCTGAAGCTTGTTTTTTTCCAGGTGAAATACCATACCTAGTAAACAACAAAAATGTCTTAAGTGCCATAATATTACAACATGAATATCAAAGTGGTCAACATGTTCCACATCTGTTGCACATACTTCTGCAAGTCCTCTGTTCCCTGAGTATTTGGTTTGGAAGATTTTTGTAACAATGCAGGAGAACCAAAAGGGGTGCCAACATCAGTATCCCTAGAACTGTCCAAAGGACTTCCTTCTAAAAACGTGCGATTTAGATTTCCAACATTTCCAGAAGAGTTCCGATTAATGTCAGGTATGCTTTGCTGGAAGACAAAAACAGAATGAGACATAAAAATGCAATCCAATATAAAGTGCTGAATCAGGTCAATGCAGCGGTCCATATTTACCTTCTTCTTTTTCTGTAGAATTTCAGCTGGCAAATACTGATGGAGCTGCTTCTTCTTGACATGTGTAGCTTCAATTCTCATTTTCTCCTTCAGCATATTAATGTTATTTGCTTGTCTATACACTGGAATAAACCAGAATTGTTCCCAGATAAGAACAAAAGTCACAAAGTGAAAAAGAGATGATTTCTAGAGTTTAAATTATGTAATATCTAAACTTTCAAAGTGCATATATTTGAAAGGAAATTCTAGTACTGTACATTTAAGCACTCTGTCAAGGGCCTTGTTTTGTTCAATAATGAGGCACTGACATTATGAAAAATAATTTGATTAATTTCAGGCAACCTTGAGCAAAATTTACATTTCTAGCCATTACAAAAGAATATTAAAATTAACTCTTTTCCTGTTACCGTAAAAACACATTTTCTCTGATAAATGCAAAGTTCAAACACATAAGGGTGGCACGGTGGCTCAGTGGTTAGCACTGCTGCCTCACAGCGCCAGGGACACAGGTTCGATTCCACCCGCGGGCAACTGTCTACGTGGAGGTTGCACATTCTTCCAGTGTCTGCATGGGGGTGCTCCGGTTTCCTCCCACAGTCTAAAGATGTGCAGGTTAGGTGAACTGGCCATGCTAAATTGCACATAGTGTTCAGGGATGTGTAGATTAGGTGGGTTATAGGAGGACGGGTCTGGGTGGGACTCTCCGAGGATTGGTGTAGGCTTGTTGGGCCGAAGGGCCTGTTTCCACAGTGTAGGGATTCTATGATAAGATGACAAATGTATGTATCAATGGCACGCCACACGCTGAATGTGGGAATCTCTTTTTTAGAAGTGGCACACTATGTGACAACACTTTTAAGTGATGTCCTCCTGAATTTCACACTGATACGCTCTCACTTTGATAGCATAGTGTAATCAGGGTATCTAAACTCAGTGGGCCAGAAATAAAACAAAAATCAACTTTCCACTAACTATTGAATTACAGCAGCAAGGATGAAAAGAACAGATTGGACCACACTGATAACAAATTAGTAAGAAAGCAACTTTATATACACAAAAAAAAAAATTTACAGAAATACAAAAACATTGCATTACTGTCACTATTGATAATTTGCCCTGCTCTAGCCTATATCAGTTTATCAATGGAATGCCATAGCATCAATTTGCAAAGAAAGCCATCAACTTCTAATGTTACTCCATTCAATGATAAAGTGTTAATTAAAGCTATTTCAGGTACTCCTTTGTTAACATTGAAACATAGCTATATTTGCAAGGAGTAGTGTGACAATTGCTACAGGTTAAGGCAAATCTTCATAGTTATAAGCTCAGCCAGAGCATTACTAGTATCAGCATTATTGGGACCAGATTGAAAACATTAACACAAAATGCCACCAGCCAACTGTTACACATCACATCTTCCTGGAGTTACCAGTATTTCATAAGCATATTCTCCAACTATCTAGATCTTGTATGGCACTGTACGATGCAGAACTAATCATTGCAAAGCCTCAAGTATGAATTATAGACTTTCAGAAACTTGGTGCAAAGTTGGGGACTCTTAATCTCTCCCATTACGTGCTTCCTTCAGTTACTGATATTTCAATAAATTCTGTACTTTTGGTCTGCAGCTATGTCCCGTTCTTAAACATTCTGATTTTATTTCTGATTTAAAATTTGTAAGTGCTGGGATTACAAAAGGTCAGGCAGCATCTATGGAGAATCAAATAGATTTAAAATGTTTGAGGTCAGTGATCTTTCATCGGAACCAGGAATAAACATATAATTGGTTTTGAGCAAGGGTAGGTGAAGCAGGACAATAAAGGTCTCTAACAGGGTAGAAGACAGGAAGAGATTGAATGACAGAAGAAATTTGTTTTATTGGGCTAATGGGAATAGTAATGTGGGAAGGAAAAACTAAAATATGTGCTGTTGATTGAAGCCAAAAAACAAGAAAAACTGAAACATGCAAAAGAAACAAAAATTTTTTGGTGGCGGGGGGGGGCAGGCGTTCAGATGTGGTGCTGGGAACAGAGTTTTCAGTCTGAAATTGTGGAATATTGATTTGTGAAGGCTATATTAAAAAAAAAGGTCTGACTAAAAGATGAGGTGCAGATGGTCAAACTTCTTTTGAGCTGCACTAGAATAGTGCATGAGGTGGAGGACAGAAACGTCAGTATGAGATCAAAGGGAGAGTCAATATTGGAGGCTACTGGAATATCAAGGTCTTGATCATTGACTTTAACAATGCATTCTGCAAAGTGGTCAAGTGTACGGTTGGTCTCACCAAATGTACGTCAACTTTCCAGCATCCACAGCATATTGCTTTCGAAAATTTAAAATCAGTTCCAGCTTTACAGCCACTGCTCATCAAAAGCATTCAGTACTCCGACCGCCCAGAAGGGATCCACCCATGAATTCCTTAGAATCCCAAAAAATTCCATGTGACCACTGGTCAATTCATTTCCTCCAGGAGTAAATTTTACACAACATTAAACTAAAACAAAAAGTATGGCATAATGCTTACAGGTCTGTTAAGCAAGAAAAATGAACATGGCTACTGAATCTCTCTATCTTTTGCTGTACTACATAATTGCACTATGGGCTGTGAAGAACTGAAGCCTCCTTATGCACACTGTATAGCTTATTTTGCTCTTACACAAGATTGCCCCCTACATCTGAAAAATACTGTCAGTCATTCAGTTTCTGAGCAGGTTCATGGGTTGAAATTTATTTCTACAGGAGAAATTGCTACATTTGTAAATCAAGTTCTCTTTTAAACAATCCAATAGTTTGAGAAAGAAACTTCACTTTACATCTAAATTTGATGTCTGGCTTTGCACTTTACCAGAGACTCTCAAGCAACATCAAGATGGGAAATAAAAATCTGACAGTACAAAAGGAAAGGAAATGTTATTTGATTTGAGGTACAAGATAAAACAAAGTAAATTTTAAGAAAGAGAAATCAAAACCCCCAATCTCAAAGTGAGCTAAGCACATTGTTCAGTGAATCACCTGTTTCGTAATTAAGCTTGTAGCTTTAGAGCGGTCAGAATGTAATTACTCCAGGTAGTTGATCTCCATTTTAGCTAATTCACAGCATAATGCAATAGCATTCAAAATGGAGCTGCTCTGCAATACATAATCCATGATGGTACTACGGTGGCCTAACATCAGAGGTCAAACATAGTTGATCTCATGAGGGGCAAATATTTGACTTCAATTGCATGCTTGTTTCTGTTCTATAATGAGGGCAGAGTAGTGACAAAAAAGGTGAAAACAACCAACAAATAGGATATCTGTATCTGATGATAAAAGGATGGTGAACATGACAAATTTGGACAAAGAAATACCTGAATTTCAGAACTTCATTAATTAACGGGATGAGAACATTGCTGGCTAGGCAGCATTTGTCCATCCCTAATTGCCCAGAGGGCAGTTCAGAGTCAACCACATTGCTGTGGGTCTGGAGTCACATGTGGGCAGATAAGGATGGCAGTTTCCTTCCCTAAAGGACATTAGTGAACCAGTGGGTTTATCCGACAATTGACAATGGATTCATGGTCATCATTAGATTCTTAATTCTACATATTTTACTGAATTCAAACTCCACTATCTGCTGTGGTGGGATTTGAACCCGGGCCCCCAGAATGTTATCTGGGTCTCTGGATTAACAGTCCAGCGATAATAGCACTAGGCCATTTCCTTCTCTGCTATAAACACCTATAAAGGCAGGTGGAATACTGGCAAAGTTGGCTGGAATGCTGAAAAATGGAGTTTGACAGAAGGCATCTTTTAACCTTCTTTTCTAGAACATTTCACCAAAGGGCCTGAGAAAAATAAAAAGTAGGTTGATACGGAGCTACAACCCACAACCAGAATGCTGCAAAACAATTTAAAAAGATACTTTAAAATACAGGAGAGAGAAAACATTATAGTAGAGAAAAATATAAAATTAGTTATTGCTGTAGGGAATAGCATGTTTGATAATGTAAAGTAGTTACTGGGGTGTCTGAATACCTTGGGAGGGACAGACCTTAATGCTACACCATTATCATAGACCCAAAACCCTGGTGCTACAATATTAACCTTGTTGCTGAGTAAGTCACAGCAGGCAGGAGAAGGTCAAGTCAAAGAACAAAACTGATGGACAAAGTAGAACAGAAGAATGCTGACTCCAGGGAGTTGGCTTCAAAAATTATGATCCAGTTGATAATCTCAGTAAGCCCGCTTGTGGAATAAATGAACATCTCATGACCTTAAGGCTCACCACAACCCAGAAGCATTACATACACCTCAATCCTACAAAGCAACAGATGAGGCCAAAAACAAACTCTACTCCAACTGGGATCAACGGTTTTCTCCCAGCCCAGAGACAGATCCACAATTGTCCTTGAAGGACACAAACTTCTGGAACAATCACAATTAGCAAGGAAGGCATTGCGAAAGCACAAAACTATGGATTCAATCTTCTGATGAAATATCTCAAACATGATCTGGTCATAAAACACTCCCTACTTCAGAGACAAATCTTATGGCAACACTCTCATCCAAAACTTAAGCACCTGCTTGACTAAGTCATTGCGTGATTGAGGGATCACAAGAATGTCTGCATTAACCATGCCATGACAAGAGCTGACAACTTCTGGACTGAACCTCACCTAATCCAGTCTACTACCTTCACAGCCTAGCCCCAAAATAGCAGTGGCAGAAGCTCTGACAATGAATTTTCTATGGCAACGAACTGAAGGACCTGCAATAAGACCTACTCAGTTAGTACTTTACAGTTATCCTGTTTAGTTTCAATGAGCAGGAACCACACTAGGTCTGTAGGTCCAACACTCCATAAAAGTAACTTAAAGAACAAGCGATGGTTGGGAAAAGTGCAGGAAATCCAGCAGCTCTCCAACAGCCATGACATGGACAAGATTCTTCCCTTATCTGGAAGAACAGCATGTATGCCGGGGATCTCTCAGACACCATAATTGAGATGGTCTTTGATAAAGGAGACAAGACTGATTGTAATAACCACAGAGGGGTTTCCCTGTGGCAGACAGCAGGGAGGAAGTCATTGCAAGAATTCTCAATTGCCTTTATCCAGAGTCACAACGTGGACTTTGTATCCATTAGGAGGCTTGGCTGATGCCTTACTGTGAAGATCATAAGTCCACAAAAATATGCAGAAAGCAGAAGCAACCTCTATGCATGGCCATTTTGACCTCCAACTCTGTCAACTGGGACAGATTGTGGAGCGTCCACCTCCACTTTAGTTGCCAGAGAAATTCATCAGCAACTGCTGCCTAAAGCTTGATAACACACAAGACAAGACATGATCCTCACTGACAGATCAAACACAGAACCAGTAAGAGTTCAAAGTGGGGTAAAGCAAGGCTGTGTCATCGTACCAATGCTCCTCTATCTTCATCACAACACTCCACCCCAGCTCAATGAAGCTCCTTGATAAATGCAACATTAACAATGACTCCGAGGACTCCCTCGCACAGGATCGCTCAAACTGGAGAAACACTTTATGGGAAGATATCATCCGTGGAGCTTTGACAGATAAAGGAGCAGCCCAAGTGCAAATAACAGAAGGGGTATGCTAAAATCTGAGAATCAACCTGCTTCACAAACACCCATCTACGGTCATGTGCACAGATCCAGTATTGGACTATACCAACTCAGGATCCAAAATTCCAAAAGTGGAAAGTCATTCTCGAATCCAAACTGGATAGTTACTAAGGAATCTGAGCTGATAGCATTAAGCAAATTTCATCATATAACTATAAAAGGACCAAAAAAAAACTTCAGTCAGAAAATGCAACACATCCAAAGTCAAGCTGCAGTTTTTGAAAGGGTGCTAAAATTAGTTCATGCAATCTATTTTTTGCATTGGTTCTGTAAACCTGTTATATTGTATAAAATTGATTATAAAATGAAAAGATTACAAGGGCTCAAACCTTCCAAAATAAAAACCGAAAGAACTGCGGATGCCGTAAATCAGGAACAAAAACAAAGTTGCTGGAAAAGCTCAGCATCTGTGAAGGAAAAAACAGAGTTAACGTTTCGGGTCCGGTGATCCTTCCTCAGAACTGGAGAAACAATTCTGAGGAAGGGTCACCAGACCCGAAACGTTAACTGTTTTCTCCTTCACAGATGCTGTCAGACCTTCTGAGCTTTTCCAGCAACTTTGCTTTTGTTCCTCAAACCTTCCTATCTGGGTTGGAGTCAATATTGCCAATCCAGATCAGACCAAAAGTCACTTACCTTCCCATAATTTTTCAGGCCTGACTTCTGAAGGGTCAACCCTAACAATCGCATCCCAGAAAACCCACACAGGCTACACTGGAGTAAGTGAATATTCTCAAAAGTCAAGCCCTTTTTTATTTCAACCACTGCCATAATCCAGCAATGGATAAAGTCTAAAAAAAAATCCCAAAGCTTCTTTGCGAGCTACCAAGAAGGCAAGTGGGTGAGGGAGTGACAGGTGGATCAGCAAGGCGTCAAAAGGTGTGAAAACAAAATATTGAGAGGCAGTGATCAGTGTTAGAGAGACCACTAAATGAGGAGTCAGAATGGGGGTCAGTTTTATATTGTTATCCAGACATTACAGCAGATTTTAATCCCACCCTAACCTTTTCCTGGGTAATTACCCTGGTGGAATCAAAAGCTCTTGGAAGTCTCAGACTCTGCAGAGCTGGAGATATTTTTGAGGGTTATGGAGAGTGTAACTACCTATCAGAAGCTTAAAACCTCCTGTGCAATCAAATTGGGATACCCATGGAATTCCAAAGCACAACTCTTGGGGAATGTCCTGTTTCAGGTTATCTGGAGACCAAGATCTGGGCTAAGATCTTTTTTGTCCAATGAAGTCTAAAGCAATTTATAAAGATTAAAAAACAAATATCTTAAAAAAACTGTAAAACCCACCAAGCTCAAATCAAATAGTACATTTTTTTTTACCTGTATCAGTGAATAACTGAATATCTTGTGTCAGATCAATGTTTACACTTTCTGCATTTTCCACCTTCTTAAAAATTATTCCAATAAACCAGATGGTAACATAATCACCCCTAAAAAGAAGAGAAAAACAGAGCTTTCAGAAGGTATTTACTTGATAGAACATTGCTAACCATTTTACTTCAACGGGATTTAGAAAGGTTAGCTACATTTGAGGCAGGATTTGTAGTCAGCAAAGTGATAGCAATAATTTAAAATTGGAGAAACCTCTGCAAAGATTTGGAGCACAAGATATAGGATCAGAATAAAGCCTTTGGCGTATCAAGTCTGCTTCAGCATGTAATCATGGCTGATATGTTGATCAATATAATTCTTGTGCCTTTTCATCACAAGCGATCTTTGTGGGCTGAATTTCACCCGTCAAGACATTTAAGTTAATTTTGGTTTTGGCTAAAGATAGCCAACAGTAGTCACACTATCAAGCTAAGCAGCCAGAGTTCTTACAAAGAAACAGGAAATTAACAAATGTCAGAGGCAGCTATCTGGCCCATCACATCTGTGCAGATTGAAAGAGCTATTCAACCTAATCCTACTTTCTAGTTTTTTTGTGCCTATTTCTCACTGAAATCGATCAATCTGTGGTGTGATATTTACCAATGATACTGGTTACTCATACTCAAGAGCCAACTTATCTTATTTCTACCTCCAGAAAGGAGGAGTGGATAGTATTGTAGAATACGGTCCTGAAACACCTGTAAAAGTTCTATGCAATTAAAATTAGAATTTGCTTTACACAGTCTGGTAACGCCATGACCCTACAGAATACCGAATGACTGGCTGAAAGATTATCTGATACTTGTTTGACAGCTTTGTAAATCAGCTTAAGTGATCCTACACCAACACAAGAGGATGCAAACTCAACTGTTACCTGATTACTCTCCATGGGGCTTTTTGGTTGAATGCCTAATTGGGGAAATTAAGAATAACATTTCTCACTATTCTGAGATCTCAGAATCCCTACAGTACAGAAGCAGGCCATTTGGTCCATCAGGTCCACACCAACCCTCTGAAGAGCATCCCAGACCCATTCCCTCTAACCTATCCCTATAACTCTCCATTTCCCATGGCTAATCCCCCTATCCTGCACCTCCCTCAACACTATGCGCAATTTAACATGGCCAATCCACCTAAGCTGCACATCTTTGGATTCTGAGGGAACTGGAGCATCCCCACGCAGACACAGGAAAAGTGTGCAAACTCCACACAGACAGCGCTGGAGGCTGTAATCAAACCCGGGTCCCTATTACTGTGAGGGAGCAGTTTTAACCACTGAGCCACCGTACTACCCTATTGTGATTCTAGTGTCGTTTGTAGATCCCAGTGCATTATCTCCCCCTGCTGCTTACTGATTTTAATCTGCCATTTTCCTGTCACCTCATCAGTCCACTGATTTCTTCCTGCAGTATTTCAGCTTTTTCCTTCACTATCACCCACATGGCTAACTTCCTTATGTCCCCAATTTTGATATGTACCAAGAAAAGCAAGGGAACCAGTACTGAGCCTTGCAAAAACCTGCTGGAAACAGACTATGAGTCACAAAAGCGACTATAACCCTTAGTTTCTTGCTACTGCATCAATTTTGGATGAGTCTGTCATGCAGGACCTTTTAAAACCACACATGGTCTACGCCACCCTCAGGTCGTCTGCCTTGAATTAGTCAGACACAACCAACCATTCTTTTAAAACAAATGCTAATTATCCTTGAGCAATAATCATTTAGAATGGCACAGATTTATGCTGTCTTTTAAATTTATTATCTCCTCAAACTAATTGTCTATCATATGATGTCTGGTCTGTCACTTAGATGATCCTTTCCCTTCTTTCTAAGAGACATCCAACAAACCATGAAGTAAAATACGTCAATTACCTTTCACTTCAGTCATTTTACAAAAAAGTAAAACAGATTGTAATACACAAACAGTTGAGGCTGATATTAATATTTCATATTTTAACTTTTAAAACTATGGCATTTTTAATCACAAGAAATATGATATTCCACAAATACAAAATGTTCCAGGACCAGAGGCTGTTCTTCAGAAATTATGAACTTAGGTACAGTTAAATTAACAAGATGTAATTATTTAACCCCAAGGATTTTGTCAGATCAAAACAAAAAAGAGTTCATATCAATTTAAGCAAAAACAGCAAGAATAGTACAACACAAAAAGATAGGCCCTTTGACCCACCAAGACTGTGCCAACACATGCCTTTCTAAACAGTCCAGAGCCTGTTCTGCCATTCAATTAGATAATGGATGACCTGTACTTTGACTCCATTTATTAGCCGTTCTCCGCATCCCTTGCCTAACAAATAATAACTACCTGAGACTTCCAACAAACCCATTATCCATGGCTTTTCAGAACGCTGAATTTGAAATTTTCACTCTCCATTGAGAAAACAGCTTCCTGATTTCTCCGCTAAATAACCAAGCTCCAATTTCAAGACTGTTCCCTCATTTTGGCTTCACCCACCAAAAAGCAGGCTTTCCTGCATCTACCCTATTGAATACTTAATCACCTTAAACATGTCAATTTAAAACTCTCTTCAATCTTACATGACCTTACTCAAGGAAGAGTAAACAAGTTTATGTAGCTTGCCATCAGGGCTTGAGGGGGCAGATGATGGCACAATTCTGCTGAATTTCCATTCGTATGTCAATATATTCTTCCCAAAGTATAAACATTGAATATTCAAAGCAATGTTCTAGTTAGAATCAGACCAAAGCCCCTTTGCATTCCAACACTCTTTTCTTTCACTATTGCTTTTTGTACCTGTGTGCTAACCTTTAACAATTTCTGGATAAGGCAATCTTTTGTTCCTCAGGTCACACTAAGGAGACTTCCTGATTTACATTGCTTGGATCTAAAGTGGATGATGTTACACTTTTCGAAACTGAATTCCATCTGTCACTTGTCCTCATAAGTAAGTCTTTGTAATTTTCTACTCTAATCCAAAACAGTTATTGTGCCTCCTAACTTAGCATCTTCTGCAAACTTGGATTTACAACTCTAAGTCGTTCATACAAGTCAGTTTTTTATATCTACAGAGAACGGCAGGGGCCCCAAGATCGGATGCCCAGAGAAATGGAGGCGCTGGTTAGCTGTAAATCAATCGGTAGCAGAACAGGTTCAAGGAGCAGGGTCTACTCACGATCCTCTGTAGTACCTGTGCACAGTGCACAAGCCTTCCAGACCACAGCACAACGTACAGTACAATTCATAATCCAAATTATTGATACATAAAAGCTCCAGACAAATGTTGAAAAGATTTGCTTTTGACAATGGTAAAATGGATTCAATAATCAATTTGCCAATTTCTTCTCACCATCTTGAAAGCCTTTTTGATCACCAAGATCTATTTTGATCTCATTGTTTTATTATATTACTGTAAGATACACCACACAGTGAAAAGCTGTCACCACAAAGCAGCACCATTTAAGAACAAGGGCGAAAAAAAGATATAGCTTGAAAAGAATCGAGACAGCTCATCACCGTCAGCAATGCTTGCGCTGCCATTTCTCTGTAATTGCTTCACCACCGTCTACACCGGACCCAACAAACATCGAAGTCGCCAATCTGCAGGCGCCATCTCTGCCACTGGGCCCATACCCCTCTGCTGGATCAACTAACATCAGAGTCACGTCGCTTGCTGCTGGGTCCACCTCACAGATGTAGCAGTTATGCCCTTCTGCCACCGCGTTGTGCCACCAGCACCAGACCCAAACAAAGGACAGATGTCAGAGGTAGGTTCTTTACTCAGAGAGTAGTAAGGGCGTGGAATGCCCTGCCTGCAAAAATAGTAGACTCGCCCACTTTAAGGGCATTTAAATGGTCATTGGATAAACATATGGATGATAATGGAATAGTTTAGTTTAGATGGGCTTCAGATTGGTTTCACAGGTCGGCGCAACATCGAGGGCCGAAGGGCCTGTACTGCGCTGTTATGTTCTACGTTCTAAAGTTGCTGATCCTCAGGCATCACCTTTTGGCACCGGGCCCACCTCGCCGGTTGCCTCTGCCGACGTAGCAACCGCTGATTCCAGGTCCTATGCATTCTTTGGAAAACAAAGTAGGGGCTCACTCTCCTCTGCCCTGAGCATGGCTGCACCCTAGGTCTGGCTTGAGGTCTGTGTGCTGGACTCTTGCTGCCACCAATGCCATCCAAGCTCAGGACAAGCAAGTAAATTTTAAAAAAAAGCGTTAAAAACAGAAGAAAAGCAGTTGGAGCAGATGAGCCCTACTCTGCTGCTACCTTGGACCGGAACTATTCTCATGGACCAACAGCTGGATTTTATGGTCACATTGTAGGGTATTTTCTCAGTGGGGAACGAGCATGTAATATATCGGGTAACTGGCCCATCATCTTGCCACCCACCCTGCAACCTGGCTCCAATTGCTGGGGGTAGGGGGTTAGTCTTATGTGCATTGGCTCCCCGATGCCTCCACACCCAAAATACCCTGGTCTTTTTTATTGGGTCTAGCACACGTGGGTCCGCTTGCAATCCCAGCAGGGCCCATTAGATTTCTGGGGCTCAGCACAAGGATGGGACTTCCTCCATTGAAGCCTGAACTCTCACCACCAAAAGGTCACCTGAAGCAAGTCATTGAAGCAAGAAAGCCTTTCTCAAACTTGCAGTATGCTTTCTCTTCCCAATGTATTTTGTGGGACTGAATTTTATAATCTCTAAATTAAATGTATTAAAAAAATCTAGTCATAGAGACAAACAACTACAGTATTTCAGAAAGCACCTGGCTGTAATAACGCACACTCTGCTCATCCTCCAGACAACACTCAACCTTTCTTCTAAAGGAAGATCTTTTCTTTAGGCACCTAGTTCCTGCTGAACTTTACACATAGCTCTCGCACATCACTTCACAGCATATTTGGAGAAGAATGATGGCCCGACATCAAAAGTCACTAGAATTTTGAAAATGAAGCCAGCTTGCCCTTAGTTAATAGAAATGCAATAGATCTAATTTTCAGATGGATCCACTTGCTAATCATGGCAGTAAATGTAACTATGTAGCCTACCCAATAGTCTACACTTTTCATCTGAATTACTGTGCATCCACAATATAGTTACTGCTCCAAAAATATTGGTTTGAAAACTTTCATATGGTAACATTCCCACTTAGGCCTAAATTGAGATTATTCACAATTTTGACCACAGATACATATTAGAAGTGGTGGTCACTTGCACTCTCAAAGCAACTCCACCATTCAATAAGATGAATGCTGATCAGATTATTCCACATTCCTGCTTATCCACAATAAACGTTCACCCCCGTGCTTAGTTAAAAAAAACAAAACCTACCTCTAACCATGAAAATATTCAAAGGTTCTGTTTCTAACGTCTTGAGGAAGTGTTCCAATGACAGGAAGAACTATCACTCCTTCAGTGTGACTTACACGTATTAGCAATTTCAGAACTATAATGTGTTGGTGGTACAGGAGCCAAATCTGAATAATCACGTGGCATTAATAAACTAAGGTTCAGAACCACACCAATATGAATCACGTAAAGATGCAACATTTGTTTTAGTACAATCAATGAAAGTAATGATTTTAAAATTATCTACAAACTCAAAGCCCTTAAAAGCACAGTTTTATTATGAGTCATTACCAAAGTCTCTCTTGCCCTCCAATATAGGATTTGTAAGTTATAAACTGAATCAGCCAGTTGTAGGAAAGATCTGCAGATTACCCATACTTTAGAGTAGCTAATAATTTTTGAAGAATTCCAATTGGTAGCCACTTCAGTCTTATCCCAAGCACATGACTGAAGATCTATGGTTTTAGTTGCTGCTGCTCTAGTACACCTGTTGAAAGTTACTGTCAGCAAAAATAATGAATTTTTTAAAAAATTAGTGTACAAGGGGCTTAGATGATGATTAGGCCAAAGCAAACTAGAAAAAATAAAAACAGAAAAATAAATGAAGTTAAAAACCAATTGAGACCTATAATGGAGTAATTTTGTTTCAGTTACACATCTGGTGTTGTGGACTTTTCTTCTGTAGAAGTGCTAATAAATGCAACTTTTAAATATGTTTTTGAGGATAAATGCAGCTTAAGTAATTACCTAGGTCGCTAATGCAAGATCAACTTCTAGCAGATACTACCTGCAATAAACTAAAATCTACAAAGCAAATCATGCATTTATTAAAAAGATAATGACTTCCTTCACTTTAAGGTCAGATATAAAACTTAACATAAATCAATCAATCATTCTCAAACTAAATAGCTCCAGATGCCTATATGGTTAGGATATTAGAGTAATTTTAAATTAGTACAAAGCACAGGCAAACATCAACTTTTGTTAGCTGTCATAAGGAAGAGTCAACATTGACTATAAAAATTAAGATTAAACTTGAAATTTAAAGTGTTTGTATTAGAATGATGCAAATTACATCTAGGTCTGCTGTAATTTGTGCTCCAATGTAGATGTATCTAAAACAAAAAAGATACCAGTTACTTTAGCATCTTGAGGTTGTAGACTTGCTCGCTGAGCCGGTGTGTTTGACTGCAGACGTTTCGTCAATCTACTAGGTAACAGTGAAGCATTGGTGTTCTATCCTGCTTATTGTTTATATGCCTCAGTTTGCTAGGGTGGTTGGCATCACTTCTGGTTCTGTTTCTCAGTGGTTTGTATATCGGGTCCAGTTCAGTGTGTTTGTTGATGGAGTTCCAGTTGGAATATCAGGCCTCCAGGAATTCCCTGGCATGCCTCTGTTTGGCTTGTGCTACCATGGATGGGTCGTCCCAGTCAAATTCGTGTCCTTCTTTGTCCACGTGTATGGAGACCAGTGAGAATTGGTTGCGTCTCTTGGTGGTTAGTTGGTGTTCATGTATCCTTATTGTCAGTTTTCTTCCAGTTCAGCCCACGTAATGTTTCTCAGTCTTTGCATGGTATTTTGTATATTACGTTAATTTTATTGGCTGTGGATACAGGATCCTTTAATGTTCATTAGTGCTGTCACAGGGTAGTTGTTGGTTTGTGGGTTACCCTGATACCTAGGGGGTCCGAGTAGTCTTGTGGTCATCTCTGATAATGTCTCTAATATACATTAGGGCGAACAGTGTGTCTAACAGTGTTGTGTCTTCTTGTTGTGGTCTATTGTTGTGGTCTATCGCGGAGGTAACGGCGGGTTGTGCTTTTTGGATATCCATTCCTTTTAAAAACTCCATATAAATGCTCCTGCTCTGCTTTGCATAATTCCAGGTTGCTGGAGTGTTTTGTGGCCCGTTTGAATAATGTCCTGATGCAGCTCCGTTTATGGGTGTTGAGGTGGTTGCTGGTGTAATAAGTATCTGGTCTGTATGTGTGGTCTTTCTATACACGCTAGTCTGCAGTTCCCTGTTGTTCTTACGTTCTACCATTATGTCTAGGAAGTGTAAGTCGGTTATTATTCTCTTCTTTTGATAATTTTATTCCGATGCAGGGTGACAAAATGTCTGCAATCAAACACACCAGCTCGGCGAGCAAGTCTACAACCTCATTCAGAACCCAAGCTACAAATCTTCTCAAAAACTTAAACTTTAGCATCTTCAAATTAGATTAAGTATCGGAGTCCTGCAACTGGATTAGTGATTAAAACATTGCCTCGAATTTCTACAAAAAAATTCATACGCAGTATACCAGGGCTGATTAGGTTTACAACTAACATCAAGCATCAATTAGAATATTTCTTAAATTGAGCAAAAGATATAGGCGATTTTAACCAGTCAATTTCAAACAGTTAAACATCAGCTCTACCTGTTAAAAACACAAAGGATTCAAGTCAATGCAAAACCCAACTTACAGATTGTTGTGTTCCTTTAAGCCTGGAAAAGACTGTGGGTTTACATGGGCGAGATTAATGTAGTCATTTCGCTCAAGGTTGCCAACAAGTACACGGATTTTTGATTCAACAAGGCCAACCCTGAAAAGGAAAACATTTTTATAGTTTGGAAGTTAACTAAAGCAACACAAATTCTGAAGTAAAATACACATCACAGAAATAAGCCATTTGGTCCAACTAGCCCAATGTTCAGGCTGCATCCAAGCCTCTTTCCACCTATCTACCAGCATAACCTTGCAAACTTTTCTCTCGCACATCCCATCGTACTTACCCTTAAATGCTTCTATAACATCATCTGCC
The DNA here is from genome assembly GCF_021869965.1 of Rhincodon typus. Lineage (NCBI taxonomy): Eukaryota > Metazoa > Chordata > Chondrichthyes > Orectolobiformes > Rhincodontidae > Rhincodon > Rhincodon typus. Next base: position 7,182 of record NW_025967791.1, on the reverse strand, counting down.
TCAACCTATGAGACAGTGTTCCAAACTAGCATTACTCTCTAGGTGAAGAAGTTTCTTCTGAACTTATCTGACTTCTTAATGACTATCACCTTTTGATCTCTAGCTTTTCCTTTCCCCAGTCTCTACAAAAATCACCAAAATTTAAGCTTATTAGACCACATTCAAGAGAAAGACTTGGCTGTGTGATCTTTCATCAGTTGGCAATGATCTTGGCAATACTGACAGTACCCTTGTAAATCATTTTTTACTGGAGTATTTACCATTCTAAGTGATGATCTTCAGTGGATGCACTTGCTGTTAATACAATGTAGTGCCTGCAAGCAAAGAAGATTGATTTGAATGCCCTTTAGTCAACAACCTTAAACAATATTTCAAAATTTAAAAAAAACCGTAAAACAACCTCACTATGAAGCATTCATCTTTTTTTAAAAAAAAACTGCTTAAAAGTGACTGTGCAGTGAAATAACTTGATCGCAAACACTGCCTTCTTACAATTTTGAAAATTGGGCACCAACTCATTAAACATAAAAACCGAAAGAACTGCGGATGCTGTAAATCAGGAACAAAAAGTTGCTGGAAAAGCTCAGCAGGTCTGGCAGCATCTGTGAAGAAAAAAATCAGAGTTAACGTTTCGGGTGCCGTGACCCTTCCTCAGATTTGAAGGAAGGGTCACCGGACCCTAAACATTAACTCTGTTTTTTCCTTCACAGATGCTGCCAGACCTGCTGAGCTTTTCCAGCAACTTTGTTTTTATAACTCACTAAACATGCTTCACTCTTACCACACAAAATGAACAGTAAACATGAGTTAGTTACTGATAATCAGCACATAGTTAGCAGCCTAGTCACAAGCAAAAAGGTGGTTTCCCAAAATGAAACACAAGCCACAAGAAAAAGCAAATGCTTGGTGTGATTTACATAACTCTTAAAAGTGAATAGAACCCCATGACTGTCCTCCAAGACAGAAGCAGCCCCTCTGACACAAACTGCCTATGAATTTGACAGTCAATAGGAAGGGTCTATTTTAAAAGTCTGCATTAGCTCAACTTTAAAAGACTAAATGGAAATAGTAATCTTCTGTTTCAAGGGAAAGAAAGTTAAATCGTTATTCTCTTTATAAATATGGAAGAGAGACAGACAGAGGAAAAAAAACTATTCGCATTCGTGGACAGTAAAAGGAGTAAACAGTCAAGCTTTTGGGCATTAGATAAAGGACAGTTGAGGGAAACAGGTTATGTACCATAGTGGTGATAGCTTGGAACTTCCTGTATACAAGAGTAGTGAAAGCAGTTGGATATCATTTGCAGGAATTAATTTTACTGGGTTACAGTGCTAAAAGGGGGAAATGGGACTAAATGAATTGCTCTACAGATACAGCATGGACTTGATAAGCTTAATGGTCTCCAAATGTCATATTCTTTCTTACATTCTGATTTGAGACTATATTCTATTTCAGTCCCACTAGCAACCATTGATATTAAATCTTCAAAATGACAGGAACCAATAGCCAAGGTTTGTCTTTAAAGTATTTTGCTGTCAAACTCAAAAAAATCAGAAATTATGTAGTAAACAAACACCACTCAGGTCACACAAAGCTAAATTTCAACTGTTTCAGCAACATTCCCAGAATATATGTGGTGCCACTGTATTATCAAGGTCTTTCAAATGACATCTCTCATACTCGCTCTTTAGTCTTTGAGCTGCTATCATCACCAGTTTTATTTCATCCAAAGTCCCCAGGATGTGTTAACATTAATAAGATACCAGTGGTTGTTCTGTTCTAATGTGGAAGCTTCCCAGAAGTTTATTGACAGACCAACCAACGACACCCCAGTTCTGAGGAAGTGTCACCGGACCTGAAATGTTAATTCTGATTTCTCTTTACAGATGCTGCCAGACCTGCTGAGCTTTTCCAGCAATTCCGGTTTTTGTTTCTGATTTACAGTATCTGCAGTTCTTTCAATTTTTACACCCCATTTCACAGTCTGTTCACCTATAATAGAAACACTTGGCTCTTCAGCATGAACTATTCACGTGGCTTTCATGATTCAGTCCTTTTTATTGCTTGTACATTGGTAGTTAAACAAAAAGGGCTCAGAGAAGCAAACAGAAAAAAACTTTCCTTGTAGAAGTTCTGCTGTTTTCTCTAAACACACCAACAATTTAGTAAACTTGTTCGATTGCAGGAGAAGCTGAATTTTGAGGCCTCACCCATTAGCCAATTTTTTTTTGGCTACCCAGTTCTCATCCCAATAGAATGCCAAGTCACAGCTCACTTCTCAAAATGACCTCACAGCTAAGAAATACAACTACAATCTCAACCCCCACCCCCTCAAAACCTAATAGTTTACTTTCACTCTAGATTAAAACAGATAATTTCACAAAGTGCATAATTCAGCACAATATGCTTTTGATTGATGTAAATAAAATTACCTCACAACCCTTTGCTTTGTTTTATTGTCTCAATATAGTACTACTTCAGTATCCTTTTCATTACATATTGAATTCATGAGACAACATGCATTATGTAGTAGGGGTGTTGCTATATGAAGCAGGGGTGCTGCATTACAATAAGCAGATGTATTTACATGTTTTGTAGGAAAGAGTGCACTCCAGATTACACGCATACTTATGGGAATGGCCAATGATTGAGAAAATATCTGAAGTAGTTTCACAGTTCAAAATAATCTAACAAATGTGGGAAGGAAAATGTGGAATGAAACAACAATTAAATTGTAGATATATATCAAAACTCAGGAAGATCTTCAACTTCTGAGAATCTGAACTAAAACATACTGGTTGGTCAAACAGAAAACATTTTCATATTTTTGGCACCTGTGAATGAACAGCCGGTGATCCCTACTGAATTGACATAGCAGGAGGGTTTGGTCACTCTACGACTTTTGTCAGGAACCAAAAGAATCATGCGCAAAGATAACTACCCATACTAGCAGCAAATAAATATACGATGTACACCCAATAGTACTGACCAGGGGACAGCAGGTGCTGAATACAGATGTAAATAGTTTCAACAGTCTAGCTTTGACAATGACAAAGCAGGATCCTGTATCACCAGTATACTGGAATACTAAATGCCTGCCAACAAAATTAAAGAAATTCTAGGTAGCTCCTGACCAATGTTGCACCATATTAGAGAAAAAAAAAACTTAATTAGTATTGGTTTAAAATCCAAAATTTTTCAGATAGATATTTTTCCAAATTGGGATAGGTTTCTACAGAAATGAACTGATAGAAGACTGTAGGCGACATTGTGAAGCATGCATGTACTTACTTATATTTTTGGAAGAAGCTTGGTGGTTCAAAGAGCTTAGACCAGTCTGTCTTGCTTTGCAGTATTTCATCAGTAATGGCAAGACCTAAATATACAAAGCTAAATTAGTACCGAACTGGAATAAAAATCACAACTTAAATGGTACAACTAATAAAAAGCATCTTAAAAGATAACTGTAGGAGTAATTTGCAGAATTTCACTTAAAGCAGACAAAAACAAAAGTATTCAGTGTTACTAAACTTGAAAAAAAAAGGCCCAACAGCTGATGGGAATTAAGACAAACCTTATGCCTGATTGCAAGGAACCAAAAAAAAAAAAAGAGATGGACACGTGAACACAACGGTTATCATTATTTAAGAATCTCAGGTTAAGTGTAATACAAAGACTTTTGTGTCAGGTCAAATTTCTAAATTAAAGAGGGACATTACTGTACAAATTAACATTCCTGTCAAAAGTTACATATTATCAAGTCCTTTTTAGAAAAATTAAATTCAGTTACTTAAGATTTCTTCATATAGACCGTGCTTGGAAAATCAAGTAAAAATATGGAAGACTATAGGAAACTAGTAACACAAAGTAAATCAATTTTCTGCAATAATTAAAACAAAAACCTTGCTTGAATTCTTCAATCATTATTGTTCGAGTTGACGAAGACACATTGAATGTGGAATTTTGTTGTGGGTAGGCAGGGGTTATTATTGGCATCAAGTGATATCTGTCAGATGGATTTACCTGTGAAACAAATGTCAGATGTGAGAACATACAAACATCAAATCAGATTAGTTTTTAAATTATGCTCAAGCATACCCGTGGGTCCCAAACTGGCAGATTCAAGTTGCTATCCTCTGGTTGTTTAAGCAATACTGGGTTTGGCCACTCCCTGAAAGCAAAACAAAAAAAAAATAAAAATCAGGACAACTAAATGACTACTCAATAGCACTGCCTTAAAAATAAAATGGCAACACTCACTCAGATTCAATTCTAACAGTGCCCTAAAAGCAAAACTTCAAATTCATACACAATGGTAAGTGCTCACTGTTGCAGCCAGGTGATATCTCTTTATATTGTCTGGCTCTCCTGCTGAAGACAGCACTTTATGCCAACAGGCCCAGGGTACACACTTGCATGCATAAATTTTAAAAGATTAACATTTAGAATATAGGTGACAGCAATTCCAAGTAGGTTTAAAAAAAAAGTTTTTAGGGGGTGCAAAAAAAAACCTCAAAAATACTGGTTAAGGTTAGGCTTGACATTATCTTGGAGTTCTACTCTGTGATATTAAGGCATGCAGTACAAGCCTACTTTATCCAGCACACCTCTCAACTCAGATCAGAATCGACTACACGTTATAAACACACATCAGATATTCATATTAAACAAGAGCTAGCTTGAAATTGGTTTAGTTTTTTTTTACCTTCCGAGGATTTCAATGGCACGATATTTCAATATTGATTTTCAGACCAAAGTGAAGCATAGTTTATTGGAAATTGTTAAAAAAGGACAATACAAATGTCTGCACTGGAGTTCTGCCTTCAGGTGTTATTATAGAACATAGAACAATACAGCACAGGATATTGAGGATTTTTTCCATTTACTTCTTCTGTTACCTGGATGCTCAAATCGAATACGAACATTTTTAGAATAATAGCATGTTAGCACAGAATGAGCAAATTGCCTTCCACGGAACTTTTTTTAGCATCAGTATTACCAGCGGACATCAAAATTCTATGCACGAGTTCAATTATCACTACTTTGAGACAAACATGCTTATGATTTTAATCTCCTACAGCATCAACTCATTTATGTCACAATTTTTCACTTGTTCAGTCTTCCTGGAGTCCTGGCTTTAGTGTATTCTACATGTAATCTATGCCACTCAGGGAAACTGAACAGGGAAGTGCTCATCAGGCCTGGTAGTATTTGTGCAGAGAGGAACAAGTTAGCACTGAGTTTAATACACCTGTGCTCTGAAGAAGAGTTAATATATACAGCACAAAATGTTAACTCTGTTCCTCTCTCCACAGATGCTGCCAGACTAGCCGAGTACTTCCAGCACTATTTTTATTTCACATTCCAAACATCCACAGCATTTTTCTTTTACATCAAAATGCATACTTGAAAAAGTTTATACAAATTCATCCTGTAAAATAGGACTGGTTAAAACATGAAATAACTTTCTGTTGTAAATTCCCAACAGTTTTACTTACCATTTGGAAAAGACTAGAAAAAACTTGTGGACTAAAGTAGATGCAACTGCATTAGGATACAACTGACAGGTTCTTGCTACCAACATGGCCCATGAAACACCGCCAAGGAATCCAAGCATATTAGAGTATATTCCACGTCCTAGAATAGATTTTTACAATAGCATTCAGCATTCTTTCTTTTAACAACCATATGCATAATAATCTGTAAATAAACTGGCTGTGCTACTTACTTTTTGCCCACAGTTTAATGGCTCTAAGTGTTAATCTGAAATTCTCTTTATTTGGCACCAAATGAAGAATTTCATCTGTAACTCTGCAACCTATCAGATGCAAAAATGTAATAAGAGGTGTTAAATGCAACTCTTAATCAAAATGCAAATGTCTAAAGTCAAGTACTGGACTATCCAAAATTTACACCAAATTAATGTTGCGCTCATGTATAACGTTTGCAAATGGTAAAAGATTTTGTAACTAGCTACACTATAATGCTACAAAACCGATGTAAACTCTTGTTTAAGTCTTCCTTATTTAATTATTGAATAATTTAGTACTAGTTTATTTAGGACAGTTGGGTGGATGGCTGGTTTGCGATGCCGAGTGTGGGTTCAATTTCCACACTTGAGATTACCACAAATGACTCTCCTTCTCAAACTCTCCCCTTATCCAAGGAGTGGTGACCTTCAGGCTAAACCACCACCAGTCATCTCTTCAAAGAGACAGCAGCCCTATGGTCCGATAGGACTATAATGACTATTTCTAAAACAAACTAGGTGAAGTTAAGTGAAAGAAGTCACAAATCATTTGTTAGTCTGTTTACTAGGAAACAAGTGTGGAGCAGGAGAGATACACCCATTAGTCTGAACACTGAAAAGTAACATTCAAGATCAAGTTACCATTCAAACTTCGTATACATCGAATATCAAGGTTTTTCAGACGAGAATCATCACGGAGGTCCAAATTGTCTGGAATGGTTTGCAAAGCTAGCCTAGCAAATACAAGATCAATCTGAAAGACAGAGTTAAAAGATGTACATCACAATGGCATTGTAATGTAAGCATATGCCTACAAGTGTATCTAAAAGGTTTTGCTGAAGCTTTGCAATTAATCTAACCCTACATTGTTTGAGAAATATCAATGATGTTTGGGCAATGATGGGCACAATAATTCAAATTATTTATGTAAGATACCTGCAGCTTCAAACTTGCATTTCTATACAAAATTGACTGAGATAAAGGGCCTATACCTATCTTTTAAAAGCGAAAATAATGTAGACATATTCCCCACGGATTTACCCTTCACTAAATAGCTTGATGCCTCCCCTGCCATTGGACAACTAATTAAGTGGGAGCAAAGATGCCTCCCCTATTTGGTTAAATGAACGTATACAAACATCAGTCATGTTCAAACACTAAAAATATCAATTTGAAACTCAGATTTAGATCAAGTGCAACAACAGCTAACATTTAAATTACACTCGTGTATGAGACACTGTAATTTTTGTAAATAAAGAGAAAACTATACTGTATTCTTTACAATTATGTGCAACTAGATTAGCAAGGGCAATTTTACCTCAATATTATCCAGTTCAAATTTGATAACTGGAACGAATGCATCTTCGACAGCCTGCAAAATCAAAAGACAAAAGATTGATGTGGATCGTGAATTAACTTTTTAAAAAGTTAGC
>NW_025967790.1:0-25000 GCF_021869965.1 Rhincodon typus | reverse complement strand
ATTCAGTGATTGTAATGCCAATGAGTGTCAAGGGGTGATGTTTAGATTCTCTCTTGCCATCACTTGCCCTTTAGAAGGTGATGGTGAAGCATCTTCTTGAATCACTGCAGTCTATGTCATGTAGGTACACCCGAAGTGCTTTTTATGGAGGGACATCGAGGATTTTGACACAACAACAATGAAAGAATGGTGATATAGTTTCACATCAGGAAGGTATGTAATTTTAAGAGGAACTTGTAGATAGTGGTGAACAAATGTGTCAAAAATTGCTGTTGAAGGACATTTGCTGAGGTATTGCAAAACATCATAAAAGTGGTACATAATGCTGCCTTTATGAGTCAGTATGGAAGGAATAAATGCTTCACATGGTGGATGTAGAGCTGATCAAATGATTTGCTTTGTCCTGGTTGGTGTCAAACTTACCGAATGCTGAAGAACTGATGGTTGGATTATCTCTTGTTACCATGATCATCTACTAGCATTTATGTGATGCAAATGCTACTTGTCATTTATCAGCCTGACCCTGAATTTTGCATGTGAACACCATTGGATGAGTTGCACTGGTGCTGAATATTGTGCAATCATTAGTGAACATTTCCATGTCTGACCATATAATGGAAGGAAAGTCATGGATGAAGCAGCTAAAGATTGTTAGGCCTAGACACTAATCTGAGGAGCTCCTCCAATAATATCCAAAGGCTGAAATACCTGGCCTCAAACAATCACAAACATTTTCCTTTGTACTTAGTGTGAATCCAACCAGTGGAGAATGTTAACTGGTTTTCCATTGACTTCAGTTTTGCTATAGCTCCCTAATGCTATGCTTAGTCAAATACAGTCTTAATGTTAAGGCAGTTACCCTCACCTCACCTCACCACACCTCTGGAATTCAATCTATCTTTGGACCAAAACTGTCATGAAGTATGGAATTGAGTGATTCCAGCGGAGGTTAAATTGAGCATCAGTGAGTAGTTTATTGCTGAGTAAATACCACTGATGGCACTATGGATGACATCTTTTATTACTTTCCCCAGGTTTAATTTCGTTGGCATCTTGTGAATTCGATGTAGCTGGACAATTTTCTACTATGTGAGATGACTGCCTGTATTGTACCATATTGAAAGAGCTTTGCTACAGTTATAGTTAGTTCTGGAGCATATGTCATCAACATTTCAACTGGTTTGTTGTCAGACCCATAACTTCTACTGTATTTTGTGTGCTTCGCTATTTCTTGATATCCTGTGGAGTGAACCAAATTGTTTGGGGACTGGTATCACTGATGCTGGGGACCTTAGGAGGTGATTGAGATGGATCATCCTTTCAGCATTTCTAGTTTAAGATCGTTGTAAATGTTTCAACCTGGCCTTTTTACACTCCAAACTTGGCGTCATTGGGGTTGAGGATCTTTCTGGAAGCTCCTCTTCTGGTTATTTATTTAAATATCCATCACCATTCACCATTGGATATGGCAGGATTACAGAGTTTTGATCTGATCTATTGGTTGTGGGATTGCTCAGCACTCTCTACGGAATGCTGTTCCTGCTGTATAAAATGCATGTGGTCCTTTTGTTGTAGCTTCACCAGGTTGGCTCATTTTTAGGTATGCATGAATGCATTCCTGGCAAGCTTCCCGACTTTCTTCATTCTGTTATAGTTGAACTATCATTTGATGGTAATGATAAAGTGCTGTATATACTGGGCCCTGAGGTTATAAGTTGTGGTTCATTGCAATTTCATTGTTACTGATGGTCTACAGCACTTCATGAGTGCCTACTTTTGAGCTGTTAGGTCTGTTCTGAGTCTATCCCATTTAGCCCAATGGCAGTGCCATACAACAAAGATGAAAGGTATCTTGTGAAGACGGGACTTCATCTCCACCAGAAACGTTCACTGGTAACTCCCACCAGTACTGTTATGGATGGATGGACCTGCAGTGATAGATTAGAGAGAATGAGGTCATAGAATTTTATCCCTGTTGTTCATTTTCTTACAAACTGCTACAGGTCTAGTCTGGCAGATAAATCTCTCAGGACTTGCCCAGGTCAACCAGTAATAGTATTACTGAGCCACTCTTGTTGGGAGCATTGAGATCCCCCATCCAAAGTATATTCTGTACCTGCGCTGCCCTCGTTTCCAAGTGATGTTCAATGTGAAAGACCACTGCTTCTTCAGTTGAGAGGTTGGGATGCATAGAGGCAGAAAGGATGTGTTGTAACCAGGAGGAGGTTTCCTCGCCCACTGTTTGGTCTGATGCTATCTGACTTCATGGTATGTAGAGTCAATGTTAAGGATACCCAGGAACATTCCCTCCCAATGACAGAGCACTGTATTGTATCATCTCCTCAGGTGAGTTTGTCCTGCTTGTGATGTACCCAGGATGATTAGGAATGAGTCTGGGATGGTAGCTGAAATGTATGATTCTATGCATATGACTATAGTGAGCTGTTGGTTGATTGGTCTGTCAGACAATTTTCTAACTCTCTCAATATTGGCACATTCCCTACATCAATGAAAAATACTTTGCGGGGTCAATATAGCTGGCTGTGCCTTTGCCATATCCAATACTTAGGTCAGTGTCATCTGTTTTGTGTTTTTTTTTACTTTTTCATAGCAGTGGTTTGCTAGGTCATTTCAGAGTCAGTCTGGCCACATATTGGTCAGAATGGATAAAACAGGTCTCCTGTACAATGACATCAGTAAACAAGATGAACAACCTAACATTTTAATCCAGGTTTATTTAATTTACTGAATTAAATCCCCTACCTGCTGCAATGCGATTTTAAACTCAGGCCTCTAGAGCATTAATCCAGACCACTGTATTACTGAAATGCAACCACAAACATCAACTCTAATTCTCTCTCACCAAATGTTACCAGACTCCTGAGCATTTCCAGCATTTTCAGTTCTGGAATAGCACTTCAGTAACATCAAATGTGCTACAGTTCTTGAGAACCCAACTTAATTCAGTATTAGTTATCATTCCAGTACATGTGCCGTCTGCTTTATTTCCAAGTGTAGAAATAATAGTCCCTATTCTAGACCAGCCTTCTCTGAGGTTAAGGATATTTGTAAATATAACTAATATTTCCTACTGTACGTCTCCTATACAGGAGTCCTTATAAATACTGAAGTTCTACACTCATTTTAATTCAGAAAGCACTCATCCCCAGGTTATCTCCTGAACTTGTTGCAGAAATATGTTGCAGTAACACAAGTTTTGAACTTTGTATTTGGATTCTTTGGCAATTTGTTTAAGGCGTTTTCTGTCTAATATTATCCTGGTGTCATTCTTTTTGAGCTTCATACATCTTGATTAGTTCCTTGGTCAGTGTGCGGCATGCAAAAAGTGGTGAGTAGATCAGGCAAATCATTACAACCTGATGTTTGCATCTCCTGGGAAAACGTTTGGAATTATATATATATGTAATAATATATATTTAGCTAATATCAAACGGGCTATATTTCTATGTACTTCGAATAGAAATAGTTTTTGTAATCTCATACATTTACAGTAAAACCCAATTTATTTTAAATCATTTGTTTCTTCAGGTGAACTAAAAGTGTTTCTTATTATAGTTTCCTAATCCGTTTATTATTGTATCGGTAATTGATGATTATTACCAACTTGGTAAGAATTTGATTCGGCATGAGATAATCGAAATTGTAATCGTGAGTTACAATTTTCATAACTCCTTCGAACATTTGAAGCACATGAACTTTTGTAATACCATTAGTATAGAGATCTTCAATATTTTATTGTGATCTGATTGTCTTAGCAACAGGCCTCCCGTAGATTGGCGTTTGACCAGGAGTCTAACGCATTGTGGTTGATGTGTGCTTCTGTGACCTGATTGTGTGGTTACGGGTGTAGTATGGATGTATAGTGCTGCCTCTGCCCTGTTGATGGCGCGCGTTCATTACAAACTGCTGGACAGTGCAGCACCTCTGACAAAGAAATACAAACTCCCCTTTTTCCTCTGCCAATCTGCTCACCGCTGAAAAGCGTGCTTATGCCTTATCTGAGTTGATCTAAAGCATAACTTATTCAATCTATCTGCATAAAATTGAAATTGATCTTTATCGTTCGCTGTCTCTTTCTCTCTTTGATCTGCAATATTCCTGATTAGCAACTCAGCACGGAACCCTTTCAAAACTAATCCTATATTGGGTATAACCCTTCTTAAAAACAGGTACTCACAAAGAAAATAAACAATTTCAATAATCAGCAAACTTTTGTTTTAAACTACATTCAGTATTAAATATTTTCAGATACTACAGAGGAATAGAACTAAGTTTAAATCTTATGGACTGAACATATGCGTATGTATATGTGTACATAAATTGGAGTTATGACAGAAATGTTATCATTGTATCTCTGCTAATATACATAATAACGTAAATCATTGGAGGTTCATTTAAAATACAATGTAGCCGATGCAGAATATCAATTTACGTGTTTCCATTTGAACCTCAGCGCTGCAAAACCACGCTTAAAATATTTTTTTTGAGAAGTTGCTTCGGTTGACTTTTATTTGTCCGTTCTCTACATTCCAAAGGTGAAGGATTTGGGTTTAAGTTGCGGGATCTTCAGCCAATTCCCACCCGAGACATGTCGAAGAACCGCCAAGCTTCCGAACCAAAATCCCACTTTTCACGCGTGAGATAAATTTGTGGTCCCATGTGTGTGATCACAGCCTCCTCATTTGTCATCATAACAACCGTTTAGTGTAAAATTAACAACAACTTAACTACACCAGTTATAAACAAGATCATGCATTACGATAGATTGATGGACAGTGGGCAGCAATAATCAGCCAAGTATGTATGAAACAAACGATTAAAAAAAACAAAAGTAAAATACATCGTGTTTAATTGACTTTTCACATGCCCGGCTCTGCAATGTCAGTTAAATATAAAACGTGTAAATGCCCGAGCACTAAGTAATAATGTATCTGTTAATTTCTAAGTATATTTTGTTTGATCATCTTAAATTCATTGTTTTAAACTTGAGCAACATTCACACACTAGTTTCTGCATTTTGCACAATGCAACAGAGAGTTGTATATCTATGTATAACATATATGTATCTGCATTTCCATACGTTTAATTTATGACTTGTGGCTATGTATAACATAACTTACTATTCACTTTTAGGTTTTGCAAAATAACAGCATTCTACATATTAATATTCTTTCGCTGTGTAATACATTTAAGTGATGTGGAAGAAATGTATGAAATTTATTTTTACTAATTACACAACAGTATTCCCCAATGAAAATGTTTCAAATGTAATATGGTTTATCGTTAGGGAGGGTAGGAGAGAACGTGTAACGTATTCCTCCGTCTTCCTTCCAAATCCTGTCAACAAGCACTTTATAAACGAATTAAAGGAAATGGACAAAACATAAGATTTATTCAGACTTTTGTTGGTCAAGTAATCCGTTTTGATTACTGCTAATGCTTGCCAACACGCGGATCATAGACCCACCCGTTCCACAGTATGATAATACCCAGTGCGAAATCCTCATATTAATATTCATTGTCAGCCGCCGATTTAAACCTGTGCTGATGATTGAATTGCTAGATCTGGCGATTGTGTTTAAAAAGATATATCCTGCCGTAGATGGGACTTTAAGTTAATATTTCTTTGATTTTAAGCTATTGAATTTCTAACAAAACGCAATTAACACAGTAAATACCTTTTATTCAGTTATTGTTTTATAATTTATGTGGGCATCACCAATGATCTGTTTACATATATATTAGAAAACAACCGCGCATTATATAACATCACGACGCAACTTACGAAAGATGGTTGACTACCAGGTGCGGACAGGTGGGCTACATTGAACACTCCTGAAGAATTCAAGTTTTTTTTTAATTAAATGACTTCGGGAGCTTTGGTTATTTGGAACGATTCCAATGCTTTCTGTAGCGGTTAGCGGGTGTATACAATTAATTTAGATTCTGATTGTAAATGAAAGTGTCCTTACTGTTCTACCCCCAAAAATATTGTTTGCCAGACTGTGTTTCAGGCATTACATCTTGATATAACAACTTAAAGAAGCTCTAACAAATATCAAGTTTTCTTTTTGTCTTACAATGGCAGGGTCCATAATTCATTTATTGCGTATATATTAAAAAAAGGCTGGAAATACTTTCTTCCACGTTTTGACCCAGCATTCCAAATAGCAGGAATATGTTTTCAAACAAGTAACGCAATTCGAAGTTAACCTCCTATGTAAAGTGATAACTGGCCGTTTAAGAATATGCAGTTAGTGTTATTAACTATGTTTTTTTTGTGTGTGTGGCAGTGCACGACTATAATTCAACTCTAACAACAGGCTGGCTGAGTGCAGTCCCCCTGAAAGGGTCGATGCAGGGCTTGGCAAACGTAACCTCTTGGCTCTATGCGCCGTCCATCTGTCTGCACTTGAGTCCAGACAGATTCAATAGGTCCTTGTATGCTCCTGTCTGGCCGCAAAAAGGTGAAATGGTCTGCATTAAGTCTAACTCAACGTTCAAGTGTTTACCATAGTAGTGACCGTTGGATTAAAATAAACTCCAATGATGTGCAAGAGAGGCTTCTCCCGTGATGTATGGGGATTTCAGAATTATAAACACAAAATAGTTGAGACTGTCTTCTTAAATGAAGAATTCAACCCACACCTACAGAAATTATGGGCCAACCAAATATCTGTAAAATAAATTGTCATGGAGGAAATAACAAATGATAGGATGCTCTTATACATTAAAAGGAAAGTAAAATCGTTTTCAAATCCCCCCAAATTAAGTAGATTAAGAAGGTCAATTAGACTTGACATTTTTTCAAAAGTGACCGAAGTTGCACAACTTTAATTTGAGGCAAAAATAAATGACTCCTCGCAGGAAATTATACACACAAACGTAAAAAATAGGTCCAATTAAGTAGAAAGACGTTAGGTTACTGTAAAGACAGCTATGTGCTGGAGACTGCACAAGATCAGCTGAAGAGTAATAGAAAGAGGATACGTACAAGTCGCTATATCTCTGCAAAATAAATAGCCGCGAGGAAATATCTAAATGACACATATAGAGCAGCTTTGGTATTTGGCTCTAATCCTTTAAACAATTTAAGGGAAACAAAATAAATGAGAAAAAATCTGCATGGTACAACTGGTTGCAAGGTTTCTTTAAGGTAGCTGTAGTTTGCAATAGATGATTTCTAGGTTTTGGTAGTGGGGACCTGAATGCTCAATGTATATCTAAGCTAATGAAAGGTACTTGTTTTCATGTCATTTGGTGGAAGCCAAAATCCAGTTTTACTAGTTTTTTTTTCACACCTGGACGGCAAGGCGGGGGAGGGGAGAGGGAACGCAATACAGATCCAGCTACAGACAAAACAATCTTTGTTGTGCTACTACCTCTCGGTTGCCTGTCTCATCTTGAACAAAGGCAATGAATATTATAGCACCAGATCCATATGTATAACATAACACACAGCATGCATGCCACCAATTACGTTTGGATTGTACAGCAGGGGCATTTCAAACGCTACACTTTCTCACTCAATTTTGTATGCCAAGACACAGATCTTTTGTTCGCGATTAGTTTTGGTACAAAGCCTACACGATTTGCACTTCTGAATATAGTGCAAACGTCATCTGAACGCTTTCTGCTCAAGTGCCTCCTAATATGTGGGATGGAATATGGAAGCTTGTAATTGACACTCATTTTTACTGGCAAGCGCTGGCACGTCTTCAAGACTGTGCAGACAATACTGAAAACATCGCTAAGTTCGCCTTTATCAATAGGTACGGCGACGAACCTGTGCAATAAAGCTCGCTGGAACTGTGGTAAAGAGAAAATATGTGAAGGAAAGTGGTTTCGTCTTGCAAATAGATCCGTCCTGTCAACAGACAGACTTCAAACAGTGCAGCCACTTTAATATAGTTTAAGTCACATGCCACAACTGTCCACTGCCTCCAAATGCTTCTTCAAATTTATTGCCCCTTTTCTTATATCAAAACGCGCTTCGAAGTTAAACGTCACAGGGTGATCAATTAGTTACTCAAGCATTAGTTGTTGCATTGCAAACCAAAAACTCTGACTTTATCTTCCTGACAACTGAATTAAACTTCCGAATTATGCAAGCTGTTGACCACTGACCGCAGAAGCTATGTAGATTATGCGAAACATTTGATTACAATCAGCAACAACAAGGCGCTGATCACCGAGCAAAGGTTGGCGGCGGCGCTACTCCTGCAAGACCCGAACAGAAAACAAAGGTTTAATATAAAAAAAAGTACATTTGCTGAATGATCTAAGAGACGGGGGGTAAAAAAATGACAAAGCAGCAGAAGGATTTGATTTATTTTGCGAATGGATCGAGACTGCTAATGTCTGATCATTTACATATTGAAATGCGACCAAGCGGACACTCAATTTTCCTGCCCATGTTTTGCACATGGCTCTCTCGATTTTCAAGCAGCCAGGTTACCTCGCAACGCCCCTTGAGGAGGTCAGGCGGTCGATTCCGCGTTGATCAATTTTGACTGCAAGGCATCAACATTATGAAAAACACCCTGGCACCAGATGGAGCGAGGTCTAGGTAAAGGTCAAGGTTAGCTCAGCCTGCTATTGAATCGGCTGCGTGATAGATCGTTGACTCGCTTTGCTCGGAGGCACCCATAGGGGTTTCTGAGAATAAAAGGAGTCACAAGTGAAACGCTCCGACGCTGCTCTGAATGCTAAAATAATTATTCGGATGCATTAAAAACGAGTAGCCAAATTCTTCCATGAGAAAACACACGCGCAGATAGGTGCTGAGAACATTTTATTAAGCACATCAGTCTGACTTCGAATACCCAACTCCAGTCATTGGGTACATGACATAAAGTTACTGTCACTGAGCTAATCAAAAGATGGAATTAATTCCTTCGTTACGGATTTGTCCATGAAGTGGTCGTGAAATTCGCAACCGAATGCGTTGATACTCCCTTCACCCCACCCCCCAACTCCCTCTCCCCAGTCTCTTCCAGGCACTCGATCGGATCTCTGTGCTGGGTCCGAGTTTCACTGGGCAGACATTACACACAAAAGTTACTCTTATATATCCGCGCCGGTAGTTTCAATGAGGACAGAGTGGAGGAGAGGCGCGCGGCGGCGGGCAGGGGGTGAATGTGTGTGTGTGTGTGTGTGGGGGGGGGGGAGGGGGGGGGGGTGGTGGGTGTCTGTACATTTTTATTTGACTGCGACTTGGCAATAATTGGATTCGCGAACTCAGTTCACTAACTACTGGACAAGATGGTAGATAAAAGGCGACCAGGTTAGCAGCCAGCTTCCAGATGCAGATTAGATCAGAAATAATTTTGCATTAGAAGTGGGGGAGGTCTGCTGGAAGGAACTTGGCTCTGGCAGTTTGGCAGCGCTTTGCCCTCGCTCCCTATAAATTTACAGAACCCTTTTCCTGTAGAAAACCGCACGGTTCGAAAACAAAACAACCTACAGTCATTTGGAATCCTTGCAGATGGGAAATGTACTTTCACCGTTTTAACAGAAGTGCCATCCACCTCGGGTTAAGAGTTATAAAACCATTTTGTTTTACATCCATGACTTTAAGTAACCTAACTTCCTCGTGTGAGAGGGACGGTACAGCTGCAACCGCAGATCTTATCTGATCGTTGAGTGTTAAGAGTAAAAATAGTTAACCCTTCAACCACTTGCTACAGCTGGTGAAAAGAATAAAATGGCGCAGTTTCTGTTAACATATCGTACCATTGATCGCAATGAGTTCAATTTCACTTCTGCTGCCTGAAATGTTTTGCTGGCCATATTTACGTCTAGGGCCCTCCAGCTAAAAGCATTTATACTCCATAAAAAAAAAGCACCATCAAATACACAAGGTTACGTCTGGGGAGCACAACACATACTTCATGGAAACAATGACTTAAAACGCCTCTGAAATCTTCCATGTTCTACAGTTCCTGTTGCATCAATACAGATTTATAGTACAGCACAAGTTTTAAAAACAAGGTTCTTTAAGCTACCTGTTCGGATAGTTATCTCGCTGAAGTCTTCACATGCACTAGAGAGACGAAATTCTTCCTTATTTACGATTGTCTAATTGCAAAGCATATGTTACACGATTTTTTTTCTAGTTTGTTGTGCAGATTTTATTTTAAATAAACATGGAAGGGCAGATTTAGAAAAAAATGTTTTATGTTATATTGATTGACTAGACTTTCAGCCATCACATTTAATCAAACCATCCAAGTATCACCAAGGGCAACAGAATTAACATAAAATCATTTTCCTTTAAAAAATCGTGTGCTTTGAAATGTTATTACATTTTTTAAAATAAAACGGTCGATGCAGGTGCAAAATCTTCAAAGGTTACTCGAAAACTCCTTTTCTCACCTCGCATTAATGAACAGGGCCGTATATGTATCTTGAAATGAGAAGCAGCATTGCTATTTTAAACATAATTTGCATTCAACTCCAATACCTGCAACTAAAGTACCTGCAAATCCATTGAAAAACGAGAATGAACTGTGTGAAGATCAATTATCAAGCCGTTCTCGGTTTAACATACTGTATAGAAGAGCGACACAAAGGGTAGAAAAATAATAGGATTAACATTTTCACTTCATATTATATATTCACGTTACTTCAAGCAGTTCCACAGTCTTGTGAATTATCCACCAATAAGTAACTGAAAGCAGCAGAGATGCGACTAACAGGTAACGCCAAGGAAATAGATAGTCGGGGAGACTTCCTTTTATTCCACAAAATAAACATAATGTTACGTTATGTTTATAAAGCACATAAGCACAGAAAGAGTCAGCAACCTTCAGGAGCAGTTGCTTTTGTCATAGAAAGTGAAAGAAGGCAGTAGACTTGATTTATGATTTTAATTTAATATACAAATGTAAATATCTACGCTCTATCCAGCTGTCTGGACTCACGTGTACGCCATCGAAATTTCAGTAGGCTGCAAATTCTAATACTCATTTGGCTATTTACACCATAAAATACTTTGCAAACCTTGTTTATTCCCCCTACCACCACTACACATAATTAACTTTATGAATAATGTCAACCTTTCGTTTTTGGACGTGGTTGGCAATCATAACGGGGACACAAAAACACACGCGGAGTGCATGTGCGTTCCCCTTCCTGATGTCCTGCACGGGTTGTATAGAACAAATGTCAGATCATTTGCCCGGATCTGGCCAGTAAACCTTGTGCCCATGAGTTGCAAGCAGTTTGGGCTGGCACAGAAAGAGAGAGAGTTGGGAGTGGTGTGGAGGGGTTGGAGTGGCTTTGAGAGACAGGAGGCGGGGTGGTGTGTGATGGGGTGGGGGGCTGGTGTGTAGCTTGGTGGTGGGGGGGGGTGTTAGCGGTAGGCGGATGATGGATTGATTGGAAACTGCTGGAAGCTGCGCCTATTGGATGGCTGGGACTGTGAGTGAGTGTGAGTGTGTGTGTTAGTGAGACTCTCTGTGAGCAGTGGGGTTTGTCCAGCCCCGTGTCCCTGGGTATGTATCATTGGCTTGCTCTCTCCTCTCGCCCTGCCCAGCCACCTCCTGACGTTCAAGTTCGCGGGCACGTCACGTACGCACTTGAACTTGGTCGTTTTAAAGCCATGACGGCTATCCCACAATCCATCTCCATCCGCCATCTTTGTATTATTTCTAATTTATTTTATGTCAAGCCATTGATGAAGATATTTTCTCTGGAGTCTCCTTCTTCCCGCTCCCGATGTGACCGAGCATGTCTCGCCGCAAGCAAGGCAACCCTCAGCACTTGAGTAAACGGGAATTTTCACGTGAGTAGCTTTGAAATTTTTTTGTTCCACTTTTTTTAAACAAAAAACATATATTTTAAAAAAGCTCCGATGAAAGTGCAGAGAAGAAGGAGAAAGATCTTCCCCAGCGCCCCCCGTCACCTCCCTCCCCTCACCCACCCTCTCTCTGGTGAGGTGCCGGCAGCAGCGGCGCCGGGGCTCGATCGGTCAGCGCTTTGGCCGGACTCCTGACAGCAAGTGGCCGGACTGAGGGACACAGCAGCTGTTAGGATCTGAGCCTCCAAGTGTCCGGCTTCAGATTCACTCGAATCTCTTGTCCACCTTTTTCTTTTTCCCCGCCGTCACCTTACACACAAACAAAAATCCCCACATGCCAAAAAAAGAAATCAGAATAAACTCCTCAGGAGCTGAGGGGCAACGAAATTGTAAGGAAGAAACTCAACAAGAGTCCAAAAAAGTGCCGATTCCGCTCCCCCCCCCCCTCCCCGGACACTCGGCGCTGGATTTGCAGCTTTGATCGTGCCGCCCCTCAAAGGGCATCAGTCCCCGAGCCCCATCCGTCTTTCCCCCCTCCCCCGCCAAAAAATTAAACTTATCCCCTCTCTTTCCTCCCTTTTTCGGAAGCCGGGAAATCGTCTCACTTTATACTCGCTCGCAACTTTTATTCACCGCTTAACTTCTCCCGCTTTCTCTCCTCTTACTATTTTTTGGAAGATTTTCAAAAAAAATCTGGAAGTAGATTGTGATTGGGAAAAATCTCGTGCTTGAATGTTTACAACAAGCTGCAGCTCCGCGTGTGCGGAAACCTCATGGAAAAAAAACCCAGCGCCGTCGCTCTCTCATTTTACAGCGTTTCGCAAATTCCCTCCCAGAACTATTAAGTCTTATTAATAATTTTGTTTTGAAAAGTCACAAACTCCGCTGTAAACCCCGGGTGTTAGCGTTGCTCTCCTCGGGCAGACATGTGGAACTCTCGGGGCTGAACGAGCTGCGGGTGTCAGTCAGTCCGGGCGCGCACACGTGCAATCCGCCAGACCCGGGAGGGGGGGGGGGGGAGAGAGAGAGCGATCGTGGGGAGTGGGAGGCCGGAGAGAGGGAGCCCGGGGAGAGAGAGAGAGAGATCCCGGGGAGAGGGAGGCCGGAGAGAGGGAGCCCGGGGTGAGAAGGGAAGACGGAACCCGGGGATAGAGATCCTGGAGCTGGGGGAGAGAAAGCCGGGCAGAGGGAGTCCGGAGCAAGGTGGGGTGGATATAACTGAATGAGAGATCTTGGAGACGGTGGTGGGGGTTGGCGGAGGTATGTTGCTGGAGAGAGAGAGAGAGCGATCCCGGAGCTGGAAGGAGAGATTCAGGAGTCCGGGGGGCGGGGGGTAAGAGTGGTGTGATGTGGGTGGGGAGGTAGAGAGCCCAGAGTTTTGGATACACTAGACAGAGAGAGAGAGAGAGATAGATCCCGGAGCCTTGTGGGGGTGGGAAGAAATAGATGGAGAGAGAGAGACCCGGGAGCACAAGAGGTGAAGGGGAGAGCGGGAGATCTACGGGCGGGTGGGGGAGGGCGAGAGCCAGGGGAGCGACAACCCGCTGGACGGAATTGGGAGAGAGTCCAGCTCCCGAGACCGAGGACCCGGGCACGAGATCCCGGGGGGAGGGGAGTTCGGGTCCCGGACTCGGTATCCATAAACGTTCGAAAGGAAGTTCATTGCATTTATTAGCAGCCCCCCACCCCTCCCAAAATGTTAAGCATATTGTTTGGGGAGAGGGAGTTTTCAGCTTTGGTTTGTGTGTGAAAATGAGACTTTGTTCCTGTTGGGGGAAAGCCGCAGGTTTCTTGTCAGATTCTCCAGTGTTGCCGTCATCTGAGATTGCGATCGGCTAGTTCATGGGGTTTCACATTGAAATCCAACAGAGCGAGCAAACTGGCGAGAATAGAAAAGAAATACCTGGCGAATAAAGTATAGTTAAGACTATAGTGTGGGAGTTTCTTTCGCGTTTAAAACCCGTTTTTCATAATTCAGTGATTGTGGAAAATGTATTTTTTTGCCGTAAGCCAGACAGTGGAGAAAAAATAAGGCGATTCGACTGGTCAATAGAAATCGTGGACTTTTGGCTTTCTGAATATTTTCTGTTTTGCAAAGTCCCTGTTGAATCGTGTAAATGTAGAATATTGTTTATACGGAAGATGTATCAAGGTTGTTTAATGTGTGCGTGAGGGACTGAAGGGAGAGGGGTCGATGCTGCGGGCTTGTGTCGCTAGGAGGCAGAGTAACATCAGAAACAAGCCCAGGCTGCAACCTGCACAAACTTCCAACACCATTTCCCAGCGACTGCTCTCAGATCTTGCTCCTTGTCCTCCCCCGCCGACCAATTAAAAAAAAACAAACTAAACGAAACCGACCCCATCCCAAACACTCTCTGCTTTACTGGCCGTTTTCCATCCGATATTCTTCCAGGTAAAAGGGCTATTTTTGATGCCGAGCTTCACCTGCACGAGGGCTCGACGCATCGAGATTATTGTTGAAGTTCGTTGAGTTCGGGCATTATTCTAAATAAAAACAATCACTTAAAAAAAAACAAATAATAACACAGCTTTCCCCTTCCCCGTTAAAAGCGTGGAGAAAAAGGAAACAATTTTTTAAAGTCAGTTCAGTTACTGATACAAAAGCAAAGTTTGTTCAATAACAGCAGCTAGTTGTTTGCTCTAAGGATATTTTGCTTTGACCCACGTGTGTGTGGTGATTGCATTTTTTTTAAATTTTGGGAAATGCTTTGAAATTAAACAAGGCGAACTTAAATAGATGAGTGGGAGCTTCGGCGATCAAGTGAGTGTTGGTTTGTCCAAATCCACTGCTCCCGGTCTCACAACACTTCCAAATATCTCACTCCGCGCATTGTATCTTCCGCAAGTTTATTGCCATTTGCTAAACTCTCCTCGAACCGACATTTCCTGATACTTTTGCGAAGTGACAGTTGTATGGAATTCAAATGAGGCAATTTGCAAGCTCGTCCAAAGGTAGATACGGGCACAACTATTCATATAGGAAAAAACATCGTGTTTGGATAGATTTTGACAGCTGAAATTCGAGATTTTATTCGGAAGGTATTAATGTGCACACTTTCCCTTCGCGGGCTTGGAGCTGAACGGAGCCGCATTAAAGCCGCTTGCCTCTACTGTATTTCTGAATTTCTCCCTTATTCCGTTTCAGTAATATCGATTTCAAATAACCGAAAGCGGCTCTAAACTTTGTTATAGTAAATAATACATTTGATCACGAGTTGAAACAGCGTACTTTCCACTTTTAGATTGTTAAGAACAACAAACGATTTCTTAACTGTTTCTGAAGCTTATGTTAAAGCATCAGATCAGAGTGGTACGATATCAGCTCAGTACAAGTAGCAATAGAATATGTCTTCAAATGCATCAAACAGGATTCATAAATGTTGAAGCATCATACATTGCGGCAATAAAACTGCTAACTTATTGAAAGGATAGCCCACATATTCAGTGTAATTGTTTTTGTATATGTCCACATATTCTTAAAGTTCTATATGTCACTATTTCAGATTCAATATCAAAGTGTATCTTTAGCTAATCACTTGGATTGTATGGCTTACTTTACTGATTCGTGATTTTAAAATTAAAAGCAGAATCACTATATTTAAGCCTTGTTATCTGTGTACTTCTTTCTTGCGGTGTAGCTATCTTTTTAATGTAAATTCAAATCTGTGTATCATTTGAAAACATAACAGAAGACAATGGCTTTGAAGGCTATTTTCTAATTAGTCTTGGAATCTCAAAATACCGCAAATTTTACAAAGAAAATAAACTTGTCCACTTTCCCTCACCTTTCTCACTTACCCCTTTATTTGCTAAAGTTGAAAATTAAGTTGCCAAGATTATTCATCCATAGCTACATCTAATATTTGTCATAAAATGCCAGTGAAGTTCCATTCAATTGTCTGTATTCTTCCAAATATATTCCATTGCAAGCAAACATGAATTTGCACATTGTACTTAATTTTTTTTTGATGGCATGTATTTAATATCTTGAATTGTAAGCTTTGTGTCTGAATAATTTGTGACCCTTTTTAGTTTTCCTTTTAATAGTGGATTACTGTGTCAAAATTGGTTGCCAAGTGAGAGATGATGTGGTGGGGGGTATATTCACATTTAGTCGAATTAGGAATCATGAAAGGGATACCATAAGGTGGTTGGCGTTCTCAATACCAGGGAACAAATTTGACTGAAACTGATCAAAATTTCAATGGCTGAAGTAGTGAACTTTGATAGTCTGTTTTGGTTCAATTTAAAAATTATTTGTCATTCTCTGTTATTTCAGGTAATTAAAAATAATTTGTTTTCTGTGGAAAAGGTTATGTGTGGTGTAAAGGCATGGCAGCTTTTTCAGTCCTGTTAATGTTTATGACAAAATATTAATAAATTAATATTTTTGAGTTTAGTCCAGCGCAGTGCAGATAAAATAGGTATTTGGGTACTCCCCACGAGCATTTAACAAAAGCAGCAAGGAATGCAATATCTTCTATCACAAAGCCCATCCTTGGCATGTAAAGCAACGGAATGTAAAGCCGCCAGCTGTTTAGAACTAAAATTGAAATAATCAAGCTCGTTCCTCAGTGCCAAACAAACCCCATTTTCTACAACATTCTAAGAAAAACATCAAAAATAATTATGAGGGGGAGAAAAACAGCTGAACACTGTCCTTGCTGTAATTTCACTGCACTTTAAATTTCCCAAAGCAATCAGGTCATTGATAAGGGAATGTGGTGCAACATTTATTTGGCCTTCTAGTAACACGTTCATTTTCACATTTTTTGGTTTTCTCCTTGTGGGTAAAGAAAATGTATTTTAAATCAAATGATTCTGTTCTTAAAACAGTGCTTTTGTACATAAATTGCTATGCCTTGATAAATTTCTTTGAAGATCTGTACAGTTCAATCGGAGAATAATGACCCTTCCCTAAATACAGTTACTGATACAGGTGTGTGGGGAAAGTTGAGAAAAGAAAGGTTGAAGATATTTGATGAGTAGAATCACCTGATTTATGTTTTCTTTGCCCTTTTTGTTTTGTTTTGTTTTTTTCTGCTGCAGCTGATTCCCTGGAAGCCATTCTCTCAGATGAAGAGGAGGAGCATGGCACCTTGGGAGCTCCTGAGGGTGACCACGATCTCCTTACCTGCGGCCAGTGTCAGATGAATTTCCCATTGGGGGACATTCTAATCTTTATTGAGCACAAAAGGAAGCAATGCAATGGCGGCCTCTGCTTGGACAAAGCTGTGGATAAGCCTCCGTCACCTTCTCCCAGTGAGCTGAAAAAGGCATCCACACCTGTCGAAGTTGGCATACAGGTCACACCAGATGATGATGATTGCCTGTCTACATCTTCCAAAGGAGTTTGCCCTAAACAGGAAAGCACAGCAGCAGGTAAAAAAATACACAAATCAAATATCAAAACAAAGTATATACGCTTGTACAAACAGAAATAAGGAAAAAAAATCACAAGCCTTGTTGTATCCTTTCTTTCTCTTGCATGTTTTTGCTTTAATCCGAGTGCTGCTACTATTCCTGAGTCTCTATCAGCTGTCAGAGTTTGCACTGTAATTAAACACAGCCCCATGGCAAAGTGACATAGGTGACCTTGACTTTAAGTTGCCATTTATACTAGCCAGGCCAGAGTTAAGAGGGCAGTTGCTGAAGCGCACAGACATGCTTATTCGAAAGTTTAAGGGCATGTTGGAAATTTCAAAGGTTGGTTTGACAGGAAAGGCCACTCGATGCACAGAGTCTCCTCAGTGGAATGATAAATGCCTCTCGCATTCTGTCTGTTTTGTGATGTGGTTCTGACAGATGTGTCTTGATTTTTCTTTCCGGATTGGTTTCCTTGCTATACTTCACCCTCTTGGACCAATTGCTTGTGGTTTCTGTGTGTGTCTTTCTGTCACTGCATGACTGTCACCTTCTCTATTCCTCCTTTTATTTTTTATTTGTCACTAATACTCTTTGTGCATCTCTCTTTCCTCCCCTCTCATCTTTCTCATTCTCCTGATGTCAAATTACAAATAATATTTGAATCTTTAGAGACATTTCACAATATTCTTTCTTTTTATGTGATAAAACTTTTGTTCCTTTTAATTTTGCTTAGCTGGTTTTATGATTATTGACAGAATATTGGTGGCAAAAATGCCATTGAAGAAAATAAAACTTTTTTTTTTAGTGTATACTAAGTACATGTGTTGATAATTTAGTTATAATACTCAGTTCCCTGAATTCTGTTTTGTGATGGGATTGAAAATAAAAAAAAATAACATTATTCCATTCTTTTTAATGAAATAATTTTATTTTGGCAAAAATGAGACAATTTATACAAAATGTGCATCTTCATTTCTTGGAAAATGCCTGGCTTTTCCTTTTTTAAAAAAATAAGTCTGTATGCACGTTAGTTTCTTGACTAACTAAGCCGTATACAGCAGTTTTATTATAATAGTTTATATAGCTTATCAAAGATGCAATAGTGCCAAATAAAGCTTCAAGATAAAATTACAGATATTTACTTAATTGCATCCAATTATGCAGAAAGATATGATGCAAATATCTAAATGAGGAAAATGCTATATTTATATTGAAAATATTATTCAGATTTTCACCTCTTTCAGTTGACTTCTTTCTTTCACTGTTTAGATAAATTATGTTTCTACCATTTCCATGAAGGTTTAGTGGGTTTCATTACCATTTCAATAAACATGAAGCTGCTGTAATGCTGTAGGAAGCAGGTTAAGAGATCCATTTAGGGGACAAATAATGCAGTGACCATTTATATCTGTTGTCTAAGACATGAAGGAAAATGAATACAAATAAAAAGCATGATTAATGAATCAGGAGCCTGGCGGAAGGGCTTTTAGCCTTTAGAGACTTAAAAAAAGCCATGTTAAATCGCCAAATATGGAATATTGCTTGAGTGATGCAACCTCCTATTTACATATCGAGGAGAACAGCTCAAAAGACATACTACCCAACCACCGTAAAACAAATGTGATCTAGATTGTTTAGAATGGACTCTGAAAGGCTGGTGAGTGCATAGTAGATTTAAATATACTGAACCAGCACAGATATGTGCTAGTACAACAGGCATTCAAACTTACAAAATGGGGTGTTTTGATACACATAAGATACTATATCTGCATGAAAAGCAGAAGACAAACAATGTTGCTCTGAGACATGCATTTTCAGGAGTTAAATGGTGGGAGATGTTTCATTCAATGAATTTAAACCGTTTATGCTCTTGAAATGTAAATAATAGAAAATTCCATTACACAATTTTGTATATGCTCTTTAATAAGCTATATATAAAAATGTAACAATGTGTTTACACATATATGCTAAAGCTCTCTTTCCTAATATTTCTTCAGCTACATGTATCAAAAAGTTCGAATTGTTCCTCTTGATGAATTTATTATAATTTCAAAACCCACATTCACAAGGTCTGTTAGGTAATGTTTTCATTTGCAAAATGTAGAAAAATTGTTGGGATTCTGGCCTAGGTGTCAGTTTCAAGCTTGTCCTGTTGTGGACTTGTAAAGAAAGGTGTTCATCGCAGTACAATCATGAGCTTTTCATTACATTTAACAGATCGACCATTAAACATTTTATTTATTGCCTATTTTGATAGTGTTGTGCTTTTAAACATGCACACATTTATTCTGCAATGACATAGCAAATAAACATTGTGTTTCTGTTACTTGAACCTACTTGATGATAGATTGTGGTTTACTTTGATAAATCAGGTCAGATGGGACTTTTATTGTATTTTCAGCTTTCTAAATATCAGAAGCAAGCTGATTCTTTAATGTGGCACATTGTTTGTTAGCCAGGGTAATCAGCCACTGTCTTAGGATACCATCCTAGCCAGGGGCGTCTGCACTCCATTTCTTTGTTGCAATTAGCTAATTGATGCAATATAAAAATATGTGAGTTTATTTTACATATTATTCAGTTTTAAAAAGTTGTCAAAATTGTATTATGTAGCAGAGAATGATTTACATTCTGAATTTTTACATTCCAACTGGCAGGGCTTTGTGAAATAAAGGCATTTAGTGCCTAGTCGGCCATTTCCTGGCACCACGCCATCTCCTTCCTAAAAGCTCAAAGCACTGGGCATCTTAAGTATTCTGCTTTGTGCTGTTTTTATTGGTTTCATATTGAACACTGGTTCAGCAGTGCTGACCAGGCCCAGTGGCTTCCTCTCATTTTACCAGTTTTTTTCGTATCCTATTATTGATTTGGCACTGGTGTTTTGACTTGTTTCTTATTCAGTGTCTCAGAGACACCTGGGCACTGGAAGGAGCAAGGTGCAGGGAGGATGAGGTCAACCCAGATCCCAGCAGGGTTTTAGTGTTCTTCATTTGCCTTTACAATCAGAGCTCAATTATCAAGCGTGAGTGTGGCCCTCAGGTGTGAGCTCAGATGGGATCATGTAAATGTCCTGTGAGATGTGATGCTGTAATATTAATGTTATTCATGAGTGCACTGTAATATTGTTCTGCACTGGAACTGGCAGCTCGGTGTATGGTACCTTTTTGGAAATGGGCACAGCCTTTTTTTGTTTTTTAAAAAATGCAAAAAGAATTCTTCTGAAATGTTTCATGATCACATGATGAATATTGACTAACAATAAATTGCCAATTTTTTTCCTACCAAACTGCAAGTTGCTAGCAGGGTTTATCATGCTGCCCACATGTATTAGAGCAGTAAGTTCTTTTTTGGCAGAAAGTATCTGAATTGAAACTACATTTGAAAGTAATCATTCTGATCATTATTTTATATATTTTGTATGTATATTTCCTTAAGCTAAGCAACTGTCATGTGTATTGGCTGGAAAACATGATGCCAATTAGCTGGGGCTCATTCAGCGTGACGTTAACACATTCTGTAAGACTCTTAACGCACATTTAACTGGGAAGTTGTGCCATTTGTATGACAGTTTAATGTAGTATCCAAATAAGTCGATGAATCGTTTCAATAATGAGGAGAATATTATTTGATCATCCAAATAAACAGTTACTGCAGCCTTAATATGTATGCGGAGGCGGGGAGAGAGTACAAGAGAAGTTGATTTTCTCATTCTGTATTATAAAACAAATAGTTTGTGTTGAATCAGCTCTCAAAATCACTTAAATCTTGATGCTAAATGCTAATTGAAATAGCTGATTCTTTTTGTGTATATTTGATCATGATGTGGTCCAGCATGGAAAGCCATAATTATTGGGTAACCTGAGAACTTAATTGTTTAGAATTAACAGTGGGAAAGATAGAAAGATCAACTCTCTTCAGGATGTTTAAACAATGAAAGGTTATTCCATGAGAAGCTTTTATCCTTAGGAAATTTCCTTATTTTTACAATACTGTTAATGTATAAGAGTGGTAGATAGTTTGGAAGAATCATGCTCACAAATGTCCTGTTGTCGTAAGTCCTGGGTTTTGTTTTGAAATGCCGAAATGATTGTTGTTATTTTGGCAGCGTTGTGATTGTCATTCCCTTCTCATTTCCTCAATAGTGTTTATGGGTGTGGTGGTTGTGGAGTTCCAAGATGGATCCCTGTGGGAAGAAAAAGCACAAGTGGGCAACACTGTCATCGGGTTTAGATATTTGTGTGTTCACAGTCTGTTGAATTGTGAAAAGTTTGCAGTTTTGTTGCCTTTGAAATTGTAGTACCATTCATTTTATTGCATGCCTCCTCCTTAACACACAGCATGTCATCTTGCTTACTAGTCTTAGAAAATCAAAGGATGTGTATTGAGAGGTGCCAGGCACTGAAGTCTGAGGTGAGGATGAATATTATGTCTTTGCACGCCTAATGCAAACAGAAAACTTAAAATAATGTATTTGTCCTTCATTCGTTTTGTTGCAGAGATACCTCCATCTAATGCCGAATGTTTGGAGTCTGATTGCTCCACTATCTGTACTGTAATCTTGTGTGGTTGTCACAGCAGTTTTCCAATAAGCTAATTGCCACACATAATACATTGTTAGAGATGTTGTCAGGATTCTGAATGAAAGTTAGGATCTGTGAAGTCAATGTAATTGTTCTGATGATTTTTTTATTGTTCCTGTGCTTTGGTTTGATGATCCTTGTTTGTAGCAAGCCAAGATTACCAGTCCTAATATTTTTACATTAAAAAAACTAGAAGAAATGGCTTAGAATAACCTGTGCTTCCTGGATGAATCTTGCTGATAATTTAGCAAAGCTCATTTGAATTTTAAGCACTTCTTTAATCTTCAAAGGCTAAATTGCTTTATGAATATGCATGGTGTGGGCAGACTTTAGTTCATTACCTAGTTGTAAATTCTAATGACCATTAGGTCCTCGCTGTAATTGCCAATTGTTTTGCATTTTTGATTGGCCTATTAACATGTGCATTCGGCACGCATCAGGCTGGCTTGTCAGGATGTTGCAGAAGAAAAGGTGAAAATTGTTTGTATCGCCAAGATTTGAGTATTTGGGAAAATTGATGACGTACAATAGCAGTGCTATTTTTTTCCCCTCTTTAAGATTGAAAGTTCACCAAGAGATTCGACATATTTAATTTACATGATGACTTTGCACTCCTTTATTAATGTAATTTGCATATGAAGCTGTTGTTAATCACTTTTGATCATGTTTTCTGCATTAGCACAGAAGCTGCCTCTGTGGCTGTTTTCCCAAAGATGCTGTAGTCAAAAGCTGCAAGCCGCTCGCTTCCTTCCACTTCAGCTATACTGAAAGCATGCTTCAAAGTTGTTAATATTCAGTGGAGAAACAGTATCCAGAACACAAATAAATTATTAAGTGCATGAACTTTTTAGACAGTAAGATGAACTGACGGGGTCCATCTGTGAGTTCCAGGTTCTTTTTTGTGTGTGCAGCCCTACCTGACTTCATAACCTATGGTCCCAATCCAATGCATGCATAATTGATTCCAAACGTGCTATCATTTTCTTGATGAATTGCTTTAGTAAGATATGACAAAATGTATTAGATGATTTACATTTTCCCCCTTTTTAACAAAAAGAATGAAAACTGGAGGGGATATGGGGACTAGTTGAAAGGTCCAATGATGTTAAAATGTTAACATGGTGCTCCATGTCATGTTACTTGTTCCACCTTTTGTGTGTCTGCAAAGCAAATAGAATGGTGTGACTTTGACATTTTACTCTCCTTGTGCAACTAAATAGTTAAAACGCCACAAAACTAAATTTTGTCATTTTAACAACTTGAAGAAAATGGTTATGTGATTTGAAAGGAGGAAAATCACAAGCTCCCCATCCCCTCAGTGATCACAAATAATATAGCAACATGTTTTAATCTGTAGGAGATTCATATTTAATTGTTTAAGCTGTTGAATATTGCTGCACCACATAGCAGAAAAAAACAGCCAAGTGTATCATATTGCCTGGGTTTGTTGGAGACAATCCAGCTCTGAAAAGTTGTAAGATTTCATCAGAAGTAGTGCAAAAAAAAATCTTTTGGGGTTGTTCTATAAATACAGTTTGAGATTTAAAGAATGCTATGTTTATAATTAAGCTTTGCATCAAATGAGGTAAAGGAGTGTGGTTAAGGGACTGTAGATTCTATGAAGGATAATGTAGTTCTCTACCAAGGATTCCTAATGTCAAGAGGTTTCATTCCAAATAGTGCAAATTCTGTTCAAAATATTACCAGTGTCAAATTGCTCAAAATGCAAGCATTGAACATAACTTCTTTCTGACCAGCTTCTCATGCAATATGTTGCATTAATTAAGAAATACTGCCTCTTGTCGGATGGTTATCTGCCTGTTCTGGTTGATATTAAACTATTTGAAATTGTTATTTCTATTGTTGTGGTTGTTATCCCTCATTGTAAGGGAAACTAGCGTAGCCTGAGTAAACTGAGAGTTGTTCATTCCTGTGTATCAATGTATTGTGACTTCTCTTACAAGAAATTTGAACTGAATAAAATCCAGAAATAAACTTGTGCAGTTATAAGCAAAGTAGTAGCTGTGAATTTACATGGAAACCCCTTAAGGATTGGATTTGGTATGTGATGGTTAATTTTTAGTCTTGATGAGTCCACTTTACATGCTGGTAGTGCAGACAGCATAAGGCTGGGAGAGTCGATGGGTGTCGCTGCTCAAAGACTGCTTGTATAACGAGATCGGTTTGAATCGGTCTTTAATAAATCAGCTTATTGACAGCCGAACAGGTCGGACTCAAGCTATATGCTCCCTATGGTAATTTCCCTACTTCAGATCAATATGAATTGGTTTCCATGTGCAGACATGAATGGATTCAGCTCACTGCATGAGCTGTTAATGAACCAATCTGTGCACACAAGCACAGAATATGGTTTATCTAAAATAAACCACCTCAGAGTAGATTTATTAAAGATCAATCTGAACCTGATGCGGTCCTAAATGTGCACAGATACAAGTGATCAAGAGGACAATGAAGTACTTTGAAGTCTGTAATGTAGACCGAGAGATCAGCAGTGTGACACAAGGAGGGAAGGGTGTGCATTTCAGGACACAGAATAAACAGAATGCCAAAAGCTTATTCTAGCAAAGTAAGTAACAGCAGGTGAAATGCTTTCCAAACTAATTCTGTTTTTCATAAATAAAAACTGGAAGTGAGCGAGCACACTCTACAATAAACAATTAGATTTTCCTCTATCATGTTCGTCTCTGAATCACTAATAGCAGCTTTGCAGATTTGTTACGTACAATTTCATTAGAGATGGGCTTTTATTTTACCTTTCAAAGAAGGGAAGAGGAACTGTTCAATTTCTTTTCATTTAATATATCTGTGTTTTTCCTCCTCCTTCAGCTTTTTATTAAACCTAACTTGGCAGGGAGGGGCTTATGCAGAGCGGTCAAGCACATCTGCTTGTCTGAAGACAGTAAAGAAAAGGGGTTAGCAGCACAGGGGCAGCAGCACAAAGGGAAATTGTACATTTGAACCATTAGTCTCTTTAGCCTTGGTGCAGCCAGACTGGTTTAGCAGACAGAATGATAGATTGCTTTGTCATAGGTCCCAGGGTGTGCCCTGAACTTGAAGCACTTTGTTTATCCCGAATAGAAAGGGAAAGGCAGACATAATCTATGTCTAGCTTTTAGGAGCTGAGAGGTAGAAGAGTATAGTAGACTGGCAGAGTGGGTGTGGGGGTGGGGTGGGGGGATGCGGTAGG